>NW_006238920.1:12338461-12356523 GCF_000375325.1 Capsella rubella | reverse complement strand
TAGTATATATATATATATATATATATATATATATATGAATCCATTGTAGCCATATATACTGATATACATACAGAATTATACCTATATCATATACATAAGAACCAAATTTGTAGGCTACAAGTCAGATCGCCTCAGCCAATGGTGGCTTGCATTCAAATTTCAAAGCATAGACATGAATGACTTGTGGACACCTATATATGTGAATTATTTGGTACCTAGCTATATAAGTTTCTCAATTTGATGTTTCAGCTTCAGGAGTTTCATTTGAAGACGACTTTTGAAGAGTGGAATACTTCTTGGGGTTCATGTTATTTTCGGCTGCTTTCAAAGCTGTCGTCATCTTTTTGGGGAAAAAGTATCAACACTAGATATAGCCATAGAGATACACAAACCCACACGTTATATTCTTGTACTTTCCAACAAAATCTAATTAACTTAGCTAATTAAAATCTCGTTCAAACTATAAAAGAGTTCTTCACCTTCCTAGACCTAGAGAGTATGCCACTAGCTCACTGGTTGTACATATTGACCATTGTTATCTTTTATGCATTTTTGATAATTTGACTATTGCAAACTTTCTACTGACTTTGAGTAAGCTCACGAAAATAGTCTTAAAATTCACTGATTCAGGTCAGGAACTAAGTTGTAAGTGGGATTCTACAAACATCTTCATATAGTTGGGCCATTGGCTTCCCTGTTATTAATAAATTAATGTGTATATATATTGATGTTTGGTGCGTTAAAGTTGGTACTGCATTAAAAAAGTGTAGAACCATGTTGTTCATATAGCATTTCGTTAGTTGTTCACTGTTACAGAACAGTGAAGATTGCCAAATTAAACAGGATTAATTAGCCATGTGAACAGTCCACTTGTTTCTTTGAGTTCTCATTATTGATAATTTCAGTAGTATAATTTTTTTCCAAGTCTTCATCCACGTAACCCACACATACCTCTTAAATAATAGTAGTTAATTATTTATTTAAGTTTGTAAGGAGAAACGAAGACTATACAAGCTTTTAAGTGTTATGAAGAAGAAACAAAAATGAAAAGATGGAAATGTAGTGATCAACATTTCTCCACGTATCGAAAGTAATTATTTAGTATATAAGGGTTTAGGTGGCATCTTTTAACTTTTCCCTTAATCTTGTAATATAATAAAAAAATTAATGCTGTCGGAGTATGGAAAACAAAAAGCAAGCAAATGACAGAAAAATAATTTCTTAACGATAAAAAGAAAAGAGAAAGGGGAAGAAAAAGGAATGGGGAATAAATTAAAATATACTATATTTTAAAAAAGTTTTTAGAAAGTGGCATATGGAATATGAAATACACAATGTGGGGTTTCATTGTTAATTAAACTATGTTTAGATTAATTATTATTAATCGTGAACATGCGCATTGATCATAAAAAAAAGTATGTTACATATTTTGCGTAATCATCCGAATCTATATGCATTAACATATACACTTAGATAATTTATTTATATAATTAGTGAGTACACTTAAAAATAGAATTCAATTAAAATTGATAGGTGGAATTGTCGGGTCACTCGAAAGGATTTAGCCTAAAATAGACACTAATATAGAGGAAAGACTAATTCTAATTATGTTCACATTTTTGGGATCTTCTTTTTAACCTTTTACTAATTTAGCGTCGATGGAATATAGACCTTAACCATTTCTTTAATAACATGGATTATACGAATTTTAGTTTGGATGAAACACATAATATTCCAACCATTTTATATATATATATATATTGTAATTTAGAAAAAAATAAGAGTGTAAAGGAAACAAAAGATGGGTAAAATATAGAAATAGTAAGTAGGTAGGAAAAACTTTCGGATCCCGTCAAACCAGGACCCGCTTTCCCATTTACTATCTGGTAACTAATTGAGATGACTACCCAATCTTTTTTACCAATTACCATCTGTTCTTTCTTGTCCAAAATAAGTTTTAAAAAAAAAACCAGATTATAGAAAAACTACTTTTAGTTACGAACGAAGAAAAAAAAAAAAAACTACTTATAATTTCTACTTTAGAACTACTACTTATAATTTCTCTCCAACTCATATTCTCGTAATTCTACTTTAGAACTACTACTTTTTTTTATTGAATGTGGAAAATATATGATATGAGAGATTAACCCCATGACATGTAAAGATTGTTCATAAGAATTTGATAGAGAACAGGCAAGGTACGTAGACATATATATAGAATCTGTTAGCGGAGCTCCCCTCCTCCTTGATCATAACGCATAATTTATACATTAGCTTAAAACATATTAATATGTATATGAATTATTCAATTATGTACGTTAGGTTTTGAGAAAACTAGTATCCAAACTATCCATTTAAGACCACCTCCATTTGTGAACCTCTAAAAGAATGCTTAACAACATTTCACTAATAAAAATTGATTAAATAAAAATGTTAGAGGGAGAAAGAATTATAGAAAGAGAAAGAGATGAATATATTTTTTACCAATGAGTAATTGCCATGTGTCTTTAAATATCCCTAAACACAACTTCTAAAACCCCTTAATTTAGGTTCCCTCTTTATTTAATTGTTCAATTTTGATTTATTTTTTGTCTACAATAAACTTATAAAACTCACTAAGCACTCTAACAAGGAGTAACAGTCAACTTATGTCTGGAAAAAGAAACAACAACTATCTTATGTCTTTTAGTATAAAACACAGTAATCATAGCTGCTAGTAAAAGACCATTAAATGAATACCATAATTGACCTAAGACGAGAGGGGAACCTCAACACACAAATACTTACGCAAACTAGGCCAATCACGACCATGGTGTGTTTCAAACTTTTACCTATATATATTCATATATGTAACATGTTAAGAACATGAAATAGGACGTTTCAGTGAGCATAAAAATCTTTTCCACTGAGTTTTTTTTTAAAAAAGAAAAGAAAACCATTTGATATGTTTTAATTTGACGAGAGATTTATGTAAAAAAAAGAAAAGAAGAAGAGAGAGAGAGAGAGAGGTGAAAAGACAAGTCAAACGTCAAATCGAACCACTTCCTTATCATACGACTGTCAGTGCCCTTCTGTGTTGTCATTCTTTTTTCTCTTATTTTTTTTCTCACTTTTCTTTTTACCCTTCAAATTACCAAAACATTCAGAGATAAAAATATCTTCAAAATTATCATCTCGCACGTGCAACCCTCGAACGCACGACGTAGATACACAAAGATATACCAACGAAAACAAAAAACAAAAATATAGTTCGTACAAGATGTCATTCCCATCATCTTTTCTCGTAACATCTTAAAAGTTCACATAACTAAAATGACTCTTTTTTTTTTAGAAGACATAATATATATAACTTAGATGCTAATATAAAGGTCTTACATTTTTAGCATAATTATGTATTTTCCATTGGGGAAAATTAAGAAAAATTATCTTCGTGATAAATTAATTAAGGGAATTCTTATACTACTACCGTTTTTGTGATAATATTAATAGAAGAAGGAAAAAAAAAAAGACAACAACAAGAAGGACCCTATCGATCCGGCCGACACGCTTGTCCATGTCTCTCCCATCCATGTGTTATTATTATTATATTATTATATTTCTGATTAAAAGAATTTAATTTTGATTGGTCCAGTCCAAGTAATGAAATACAGCTTTCTCAGCTGGTGAATATATATATTGGGTTCGGACCACGACTGCGCCATTATCAGAGCCACGTCTTGACTTCTGTGGTTTGGATGTTTCACATTCATTTCATTCTCTCTACCTGATTGATTTGATTTTTGCATGTTAGTCAAGATTTCTTTGCTTTTCTTTTATTATTACTACTAGTCTAATAAATTTTTATTTTGGTGATCAATAATAAGTTCCTTGATTTCATAGTTTCGTATTTACAAAAACAACATTTTCACTAGATCTAACGTGTACATCTGGAAATTTATGATGAAATTAAGTGCACGATTATATTATTTTAAAATAATAATTGAAGCCTAAAAATAATGGATCACATGTTTAAATAACAAAAATAAAATATTTACATAAAACTATATATCGTCTGTTATGGAATAACAAAATCAAGGCGTCCACAATGTTAAACTTTATTACATGGATGAAGTCGTTAAAACAAATTGTTTTAACCCATTTTTCCAAGTAGTTCTATTATGTTGCCATCTAGTGCAAATCCTCTTTACTAATGAAACATATCTTCATCACCATTAATATACAAAACGACGTTAGCATATATCTTACATATAATATTATAATACATGATAAGTTATTGTAAAAGATATAAGAGTTTCATTTTCTATAGATGAATCATTCAACCCCCACACAACAAATGGAAAAGATTATTCAAGAAAACTACACGCAAAAAAAAAAAATGAATGTAGCAATCTAAAATTATATACCATTTGAACACTAAGAGAATTTTTCAGTCAATATACTCTACTCCATATTGTTTACAAAAATCCAAGGTTAATCTAAGCTAAAAATAATTTAATTAAATTTGGTTACAACTGTGCATGCTTTAGATTGTAAGAATATATATCCAGGCTCTGTTGTATACATACTCTTGAGGGATTTTTTTTGTTTACGGGATCTTCTGGTTAGAGATAAATTTCAATACCTAGCCAAGAAAAAAGTTAAGTAAAAGCAAACTTCAAATATGAAAAGAAAAAAAAAAAAAGAGAAAGCAAAGTAAAGAGAGGAGAAAAGGAGGATGGTGAGGATTGGTCCAACGGTCAAACAGAAAACCATCAAATCAGACTTCACTACAGTTATGAAAAATATTTATTTCACTCTCTTCTGTCTTTTAACTTAAATTAGGCCTATGTTCTTATCCATCACCTTCCCTCCCATTTTTTTACCATTTTATCCCATCTTGCTCCATGCACACACACACATGACATATGTATCTAATATATGTCCATGGTTTTTGTTTCAGGGTTTCACATGTTCTGTATCAGAGCCAAAAAGACAATTGCCGAGGATCTTGGATTTATTATATTATCATACGCCTCGTTTTGGAAATCTTATGTTCGTTGATATTCTTTAAGTTGGATTTTGATTAGTCAGGTGCTAATGATCATGTTCATTATATATTTAACACTCGATTATATATATATTAGTATAGTTTTCTCATTCCATTTACTATATTTGTTTTCCATTAATAGATTTGGCCCACCTTTTGTATTCCTTTCTCCTCAATAATTATTTTCCTATTTTAGTAACCAAATCACTAAACGTCCATTAGATTAAATACTACTTTAACCCTTTTATAACCGGTATTAAGACAAAATAGTTTTTTTAGTTTTATGTTTTTACCTTCTTAGTTTAAATATCTGAGCCGCCCGGTTCATCCATTCAAATCCCTCTCTATCTCTCTCTCTCTCTCTCTCTTATCAGTCCAAAAAATATCTAACACCACAAAGTAATAAAAGAATCCTTCTCTCTCTCTCTCCCTCTTCTTTCTTCTTCTTCTTTCTCAGAGAGAGAGGAGCAACAAGAAGCTTCAAAAGATCAAAACTTAAGCTTTTTCCCCCCGGGAACATTTGTTTCCCTTTTGTTATTTTTTTTTTTACTAGCCAACAAAAATCAATCAAAAGACGCAACCCTTTTTTTTTTTTCTTTTCAAGATTCCTTGCTAAACCCTAGCTTTGATCTTGAGAGAATTTCAAGAAGCTACAAATTTTTAAAGAAAAAGGATGAGCAGCCTCGAAGAATCCTTGAGATCTCTATCGTTGGATTTCCTAAACCTATTAATCAACGGTCAAGCTTTCTCGGACGTGACTTTTAGCGTTGAAGGTCGTTTAGTCCACGCTCACCGTTGCATCCTCGCCGCTCGGAGTCTTTTTTTCCGGAAATTCTTCTGTGGGAACGACTCACCGCAAGGTGTGACAGGTATAGACCCGACCCGACATGGGTCCGTACCCGCTAGCCCAACAAGAGGCTCCACGGCCCCAGCTGGAGTTATACCAGTGAACTCAGTCGGCTATGAGGTGTTTCTGTTGCTTCTTCAGTTTCTTTATAGCGGACAAGTCTCGATCGTGCCGCAGAAACACGAGCCGAGACCCAATTGTGGCGAGAGAGGATGTTGGCACACGCATTGCTCAGCTGCCGTTGATCTTGCTCTTGATACTCTTGCCGCCTCTCGTTACTTCGGCGTCGAGCAGCTCGCATTGCTCACTCAGGTTCTCTCTTTCTCTCTCTGCCTTCACTAAGTTTACCTTTCCATGCACATCAAAACGAAACAATATTATAAGTTTTTTGGTTAAATAAAACGAAACAATATTATAAGTTTTTTCTTTTCTTTTCTTGGTTCTGCTTCGTTCTGATTGTTTTGTTTCATGAGTTTGTTGTTTAATCACAAATCCTTTTTTATTCAATTTTTTTTCCATTATTTTGGCTTTAATTTGGTATATACATATCACGAAACCTCTTTTGATTAAATTATACTGTTTTTCTTTCTTGGGTTTGGCTTAAAAATTTTAAATTTCGAAACTCCTTGGATTATCTATAACTTTTATGCAAGTGTGTTTGTGTTTTGTCTTAATTTCATGTGTGTGGTTTTGATGCACGGAGGGGGATTTTCCTAAAAGTAGAAACTTTGAAGAGCTATGTTTTTGTGTAGTTGGATCTATTCACTCCCTGGTCTTAATTTCTTATCCTATTCCACTATTCCCTTAATTTTCCTCATTTGGGATTTCGATGATTATCTATCTATATAGATAAGGAATAAAACCTACTCCACCATCAAGAATTTCCATCTGAGATGACAAGAAAGCTAATTAATAGAAACAAAACCATAACCTAAAAAAGGAAATTATTAAACCCACTTTGGGAAAATATGTCGGTTCTTTGGATTTTTATATATCATGCTAATTAACTAAATAAAACTGTTTTGTATGATTGGCAGAAACAATTGGCAAGCATGGTGGAGAAAGCCTCTATTGAAGATGTGATGAAAGTTTTGATAGCATCAAGGAAGCAAGACATGCATCAATTATGGACTACTTGCTCTCACTTAGTTGCTAAATCAGGTCTCCCTCCAGAGATTCTAGCCAAGCATCTCTCCATTGATGTTGTCGCCAAAATCGAAGAGCTTCGTCTCAAATCCTCCATAGCTCGCCGTTCTCTAATGCCTCACAACCACCACCATGATCTCAGCGTGGCGCAAGACCTTGAAGATCAAAAGATTAGAAGGATGAGACGAGCTTTGGATTCGTCAGACGTGGAGCTTGTGAAACTGATGGTTATGGGAGAGGGACTCAATCTTGATGAGTCATTAGCATTGCATTACGCTGTTGAAAGCTGCAGTAGAGAAGTTGTGAAGGCTTTGCTTGAACTCGGAGCTGCCGATGTGAATTATCCAGCAGGCCCCGCGGGGAAAACACCATTGCACATCGCCGCTGAGATGGTCTCTCCCGACATGGTGGCTGTTCTGTTAGACCACCACGCCGATCCTAATGTTCGTACAGTTGGTGGTATCACTCCTCTTGATATCCTTAGAACACTAACTTCGGATTTCTTGTTCAAGGGGGCAGTTCCTGGACTGACTCACATTGAACCGAACAAGCTTAGGCTTTGCCTTGAGCTTGTTCAGTCCGCTGCAATGGTGATATCACGAGAAGAAGGAAACAATAGCAACAATCACAATAATGACAACAACAACGGGATGTACCCTCATATGAATGAGGAGCACAATAGTGGAAGCAGTGGAGGGAGCAATAACAACTTGGATTCAAGATTGGTGTATCTCAATCTTGGAGCTGGTACGGGTCAGATGGGTCCGGGGCGAGACCAAGGGGATGATCATAACAGTCAGAGGGAAGGTATGAGTCGGCATCATCATCATCATCATGACCCATCTACAATGTATCATCACCATCATCAACATCACTTCTAGTTCCCTATTGGTCTCTATATCTCAACCATTAATTATTTAAGACTCAAAATATATTTTATCGAAATTTAGTCCTTGTATCTTCTATATACATTATTTTTTGTATATGGAAAATGATGGAGGACGTAAGGAGGAGTACGAAGAAGATCATGCGACGTTATATAATTAAAGACTTAGGTTTATTTAATTTAGTTTCTCTAGAGACTAGAGTTGTATCAATTAAATTAATTTTGCCATCAATTAATGTTTTATATTTCTAAGCTAATTTCTGCCTAGTTCACGCTCTGATACGTAACTTGGTATGTTTAGAAAATGGTGTCGAAGCCACTTTAAATCTAGAACCGAAGTCACTACAACAATAGTATAAATGTTCTCTCTGGTTAAGAAACTGATGTTTTCAAATTTTATATGTTTAATTGAGAGATTGTTTGTGGTTCGTAATGCTAAACCTATCGCACACGATAATAGTTGTACATGATTTTGTTTTATGCGTGATTCGAGAACTGTGGTTTAATTGAAGTTTTTGTATGTATTTGCATCAGCAATGTCTTATAGGCGGGTATATAAATATATATTATCCTTTGAAAAGTTTTGGTAATTACTAAATATTTGTTGTGTGGCTGTTTGGCTGTCGTCGTATAAAACGGTATGCAATTCCACTTGGTATACGTCGAATATCGTTGGTATATTTTACGTGTAATTTCACCAGTATATACAATGTTTTATTTCTAATGAAACTAGAAATTAGAAATAAGTTACGGTTGATTGTTTGGTTACGTCTAAAAGATAACGTTGGCTTTTGACAAAAAAAAAAGATATAAAGATCTTTTTTTGAAAAATATTACTACTATATATATAAATATATGGGGAAGAAAGACAAATAATTAATTAACTTTAATAATGAGGATTTGAATTGATTGGTAGACTTAGAATGGAAGCAATCAGTCTTTCGTCTCTAACTTAAAATTGAAACATCAAATCTATTGTCGTGAAAAGATTAACACAACGAGATTGGGACTTTACGTGAGGAAACACCTTTGAATTATGGATCATATAAACCAAAAAAAAAAGAAAAAAAGAAAAAACAAGTACAATAAAAATGAAAAAGTAGAAAAGCCAATATTTATGGGAGTGTCAATGTCACCTCTCTACAATGTAGAGCCCAATCAAATCCGATCTAGTGTCTTCGGTCAGTGTTTGTGTTCCAAATTGGACACGGACAGTCACACAATCCGAGTCTATGTTACATGAATGGCCTCATCTTGAGTTGGACCAAATCAAATCTAATTATTAAAACTGAAGCAAACCAAATCAATTATTTAGAATATGGAAAACCCATAATATGACGACAAAAAAAAAAAAAGGAAAACCCATAATACAGAAATCTCAATCGAACCAAACCAATACCCATGCCACTTTCGGAGAGTGGATCTATTATTAGTGGGCTTCTTATATATTTGTTTGGAGGGCCCATTCGTAGAAGCTACTTACTTAGTCCTAGGGATTCGATTCTGTCTCTCACTGTTTCATTTCCTGTCCAGAACTGCCGTCTGTGGGGTTGAAATCGAATCCGATCACGATGGGCGAGAAGACGTCAAGTGGTAAGGTAATAATGAATAAGGAGCAACTGCTTTTGTTTATGGAAAACAGGCGGAAGGCGTTTGAGGGTGAGCGTCTCGCTGCCAGTAAGAAGATAATCATGAGCAACAAGGATCAACAGCCTTTGAACATACTCCCCCTCAAGAAGGCCATAGCTGAGATGGTAGCTTATTCGAAGCGTGCGAGTCGGGTTTCCAAGGATGCCGCTACGAACAAGTTTGTCCGCCCAAGATGGACTTATTTTGGCCTATGACATTCAAAATGACTTTTGTCTTTATCCATTACTTTTTAGCCTATAAAATTGGAGATCACGTTTGTCTTAATTTAACATAATATTATCTCTTATGTTTTCTTGTGTTTAACATAACATAACCCACCTTACAAGAGTGAGTATAGAAATGCTTGAGGTTTCAAGATATGTTTCTACGTCTTCTAGGGATAAGAATATATATATTCAAACTCAAATGTATGGTAACTACAGTATATACTAAAATCACACAGACTAAATATGTGGGCTGACTGATACGGATCGGATCATACATATAAATGAGCAGAAATCATCACGTCGTCGGTTTATCTTTTTATTTATTTGACAGCAAAAGTTCCACCATATCAAACCAAAGACTGAAAGAAGAAACCAAACCAAAAGCCACTAGAGTACGCAGAGTGAGTAGTAGCGATCTTTGGAGTTTCCAAAAGCAACACACACATGGAGTTTTTTTCTTTTCTTATTTACAAAAGCTATATAACCTTCCCATACTCTCAACAGCTAAAGACACGCCTTCTTTGTAACCTCTGCCCTCTTTACTTGCGCTACTGCTTCCGGGAGCACTCTGCAAAAACCAAAAGCAACTAATTGGAGGCCAAGTGAGACTGAAAATAACACAGATGAAACTGCATCACTAGTTTTTAGGCAACTAAACAAACCTTCCCAAGATCCTACCTCCCCTTCTTATTAGCTCTCGAACTAGGAACCTCAGTTGCTCCTCAAGTAGAAGGTCCTCCCCTCCTTTCGTTCTGAGCTTCCTTTCTTGCCCTTGCACGAGCACAAACGATAGCATGCTTTTCATAAGCATCACCTCCAACGGGATCCCCGGTACCAGCTACAATCGCATCATAGATCCTTGTTCCCCCTGATTTACCATACTTGGCTAAGAAATATGCCTCCATCTCTCTGCGACTGTAGCAACGTGAAACGCACACAGCGAGGCTATCATTGACTTTTTTGGTCTCTTCATCGTCACCGCACTGAGCATTAAGATCCTCCACCAACTCTAGCAGCTTGGCAATGTAAATATCGGCTTGCTCCTTAACTGAGAGATTGTGCGGCTGTGCCATATTTCCAGAAGAACCAGAGACTGTGCTTCCATCTCTTGCACGAGCACGTTGGACAGAATGCTCTTTATAAGCCTCAACTACACTGGCATTGACACGGGTGCGTGATAGAAGATCCTGGTAGAGTGCTCCCACTGCTTCAGCTGACACACCATGAGTGGCAAGCATATGTACCTCGATTTCTTGGATAGAGTAGTAATCTCTAAGGCACAGAGCGAAGGTATCAAGAATCCCTTTCCTGTCTCCATCTTCACTGCACTGGCTATTGAGTTCTTCCAATGACGAGAGCGCCTTCTCAATGAAACAGTTGGCTTTCTCCTTATCTGAGAGTTCGTCCCAATCTGATGTAGCTCCATTGTGACACTCCAATGATGATGGGACTATCTCTGGCACTGGTTCTTTAGGCGGCTGTCGTGTCATTGCTTTTGGTTGATCGTCAACACGGACCTCATCAAAGTTCTCCATTCTAACAATCAGAAAAACAACCATTCCATTATCCCAAAAAATGAGTACACAGAACACTGGTTCCAAAAACAGAAAAACTCAAACATTCCACACGAATCCGCTCTATAGCACTCAATGTATCATCTACAAGACAGGATCTAGTGTTGCTGGTTCGAAATCAGAGTTGAAAACAGTGATTTAGAGAGATTTGATTCCATGTTTCGCTATAACACCATAGGTTACGACAGATTATGCTTCAGAAATGATAAACCTGACGATTTATTCAGAATCAAAGCTCAGAAACGCGCACACACATACATCCTCAAACGGTTTGTTCAAAATCCAAACCGATCTAGTGTTCGAACACAGAGAAATTTGTGATTCAGAGATTTGAGCGAAACATGGACAGGATTCGACATAAGAACTTCAGCTAAAGACAGATTATGCTTCAGATCATTGGACAAAACCGATAAACCTTATGCATTGTCCAGAATCGAAGCTCAGAAACTAACACCTTAAGCGATTGGTTCAAAAATCAAAACCGATCAACAGAGAACGCTTACTAGATACAGAGAAGATTAACGGTTACCTCGTATGTGCGAATCAAATCGACCTAGAATCAGAGGAGAAATGAAGTCTGTTCGAACCTGAGTTCATCCAAAAGTTCAAAAAGGCTTACGCGGTCCTTCTTAGAATCCAAAATTCGAACGATTACTAGAAGCAGAGAAGATAAACGAGTACCTTGTATGTGAGAACCAAACCTGTCCTGGATCTGAGAAGATAAATTAGAAACTTCTTCCATCTCCAGCTCCCACGCAACTTCGTCTCTGAGCTTGACGTTGGCGCTATGATCTGAGCTCTGCTCAATTTTTTTGAATTTACGTCTCTCAGCACACGAAAAATAATAACTAACACCTCTCTCTTCTGATGGGCCAATCCATACCCGTGGGCTTTCGGGCCCATTCGGAATCCGTAATCAATATTATTTGTTCCCCTATCTTATTTTCTCTCTTTTCTACATATGGATTTTTATTTTTATTTTTTTTTTCTTCATCGATGATAAAATAAACATTTACGTTGTTCTAGTATTAAGTTTTGAAAATGAAGCTCTCAACAATGGTTTGAATACATTTATTACATTTATATGAATAAATTAACCAATTTTAACAAGATAAAATAAAATAAAAATACGTAAATGAAAATATATTAGACAAATCAATTAATAAAGACTACTAAAATATTCATACCACGGATTTTTATCTGGTCATACTTTTTTTGGGTACATTTTATCTGGTCATACTTTAAATATACCAGTTTATTAATGGTTTTCAAAAAAAAAAAATGCATAAATTTTGTTTATTTGTAAATGTGATAAATGGAAACGTTAAAAAATAAAAAAAGTATTATATCCAAAAAAAACTTTTAATACAATTCTCACATATACACCAACTAATAATTATTTCATAAAAATGGACATTTTTTTTTCTCTTTCAAAACAATACATGGACCATTAATCGTTTTCCTTTTAGTACTCACACTAACAAAGCATGAAAGTCTTTCTACCTATACTTAACGATAAGTTGAATAACAAAACTATGTTATGACATAAGCTCATTTTTTTCCATCCCAGTTTTTTTCCACCAAAATTTATTATTTTGGCCTGTCCATATAATTAGCTAGCAAATAACATGAGATATAATACTTGAAAAATGTAACAACCACATATTAATACAAAATTTGAAATACCATTCAAAACGAAAACCTTTTTATCTCTATGTAGTTTGAAATTATCCAGTAAATAACCTCCTTAATTTTTCTGTTTTCTTTTGATTCTACCACCAACGAAGATCAATTCTTTCACCAAGACACACAAATCTTAGAATAAAAGTGTTGCTTGGGAGAATCAACTATTTGAACAGAGCATATAAAAATAAGGTAAAGATCATGAAAAATAAATTAAAATCCAAGGCTGTGATAACAAAACTTGTATAGAAGCTTAAAAGCATCTTGTCACTGTATACACACATAGAATTTGTAGAAGCACTAGGTCATTTCTTGCGAGCCAAAGCTGCAGCAATTCCACCAGCTATGAGGCCAACGGCTGTTGCCGTGATGCCTATCCCAATAACACCATCTGCAATTAGGGACCAATAAATTTTTACATCAGATCAGTGTTCAGATTGGTGGAAATTGGAAAAGCATTCAAAAACCGCTTTCAATTACCCTTTGCAATCTTGTCTTCAATGGTTTTCTTCAAGCCTAAAGCTTGCCTCCAATCAGGTTGCATCTACAGATTGAAACCAGCCATAAAGAGAGTAAGAAGTAGATAACATCAACACCATGAGCCTCTTATCAGGAAGTGGGGAAAAGTATGAACCTGGATACAACGTTCCACGAGCTGCCTGCTCTTAGAGTAATCTCCAGTCCGGTAATATCCAACAGCAAGAAGATAAAGCTTCTCTCGGTCTTCCAAAGGAGGGCTACTGTTTGCTAGAGAAGCTGCAACAAAGGGTTTGGTCAAATTCTAGTTTAACTTAACACAACTATGAAAGAGAAAAGCTTTATGCCATTCATTAGGCGCAAAGCAGAGTTTGACAGTGTGATTAGAGCAAAGGAAAAAGAATTTGATGTAAAGAAGTAAACCTTCGAGCATGTCAATTCCACGCTGGATATCTTCAGCTTGGCGAGAATGAACAAGAGCCCAAGATAATCGCATAATGCTCTCTTTCTTCTTTTCTTCCGAGTCACCACCATCAGTGCACTCCTTGACCTCTTTCTCACACCCCTGAGAAATGCAAGCATTAGAGAATTACTTGGTGTGTGAAGAACATTGCAAAGACATGAAACTATCTTAACATAAAGCTAAAGACAACGTTCCACAAAGATCATGACTTTGACAGAAAATCCGAAAATCTGCTCCAAATGATCAAATTCCATGGAGGTTTCGTTTTCACTTGTGATTGATACGATCACTGATTACGATATTTTGAACTTAAGAGTTGTTCTCTAGTAACGATCTACACGATTCACAAAATTCCTGAAGCTCAGTTCTAACTTTTTTTTGTTCACAAATAAGGAAACGATCAAGGACGAGCAATCATCGAGAAATCAAACAAATTTCATAAATCTCAGAAAACACTCTGCAAAATTCGTTGGTGACTTTGTTAATCTCTCTTCAAAATCAGAGGAACCAGAGAAAGGCAAAGAAGAAACTTACAACGATGACATCTCGCTCGCACCATGGGATTTTATCGCCACCGGAGAAGAAGGAACCAACGGAGTCGAAGAAATTTCCGATTTTTTTAGAACCCATTGAGAGATAAGAGATTGAGCCGATCCAAATTTCTGTTACTTCTCTTAATTCGTAAGTAGCGACCGACGACAAAGAACGAGAGAGGGACTTAAACTCGGGCCAATGCCACGGAAAGAAGAATATTCTTTCTTTTTATTTGTTCTAAGACCCCTGTAGTTTTGGTATCTTTACAAAATTGTCTTTATACTTATGTTTGAATGTTTGATAAAGAAATCGCCCCAGGAGAAACAGAAACGTCGTGTTTGGCTAGCCAAATGAGTCTGTAAGGGTCAAGTACTAGATTCAAAGACCAAAGCTAATGGACATTGCGTCCCACAGGTTACTTGTTCAGCTTTTTGTATCATTTGAAGAGCCTTGCACTAGCAATCATTTCACTTGAGATAAATTGGAACAACTGAAAGCTAAACTGAACGAAGAAGAGGTTTTTGAAACTAGAGATTGAAAATTGGGAAAAATGTAATTTAAATCCCGAACTCACACATTTTGGCCATTTTAATCCTCGACTTTCACTGTGGCCATTAAAATCATAGACTTCTCGTTGACGTTATTTTTAAATCACTATCTTTTGTTGACTGAGCCAGATTGAGCATGTCGTCAAATCAAATTCTCTAACAAAGTAGTTAACAACCGTTTAGGATCATTAATCGATCTATTTTAAGTTGAAAAATGAGAATCACAAGGACAAACGACGTCGATTTGGGAATTTAGACATTTCGTTTAAGGCAACACGACGTCGTTTGTCTTTGTGATTCTCATTTTTCGACTTAACAGAGATTGATTAACGATCCTAAACGGCTGTTAACTCCTCTATTAGAGATTTTTTTTGACAACATGCTCAATCTAGCTCAGTCAACAGAAGATAGTGATTTAAAAATGTCGCCAACGAGAAGTCTATAATTTTAATGGCCACAGTGAAAGTCGAGGATTAAAATGACCAAAATGTATAAGTTCGGGATTTAAATAACATTTTTCCCATTGAAAATTCTTCCTTTGCAGTTTCTTTGGTTTTCACTTCTCCCCCTCTTCACCCTATGTTGTTACGACACAACATGTCACTTTAGGTTTGCTTTTTGAATTTCTGTTGGTGTTGTGTATATGTTTCTCTGCTGTTGATAGGTTTGCTCTAGATATGATTTCAAAATAAAACCGTTCCGTAGAAAGATTGTTGCATTGCTTTTTTCAGTAAAAGGGTAAGTTTATAAAGCAATGCATAGCCTCTCTAATTTTCTTATCTTCTGCTCGGCTATTTGGTAGCAAACACACAAGTTGCACGTTTATACACCCCAAAACATAATATTTTTCTGGATTTATATCATCACTCATCACTTGTCTCAAGGGCTGATTGTAATACTTCTTCTAGATACTTTTCCGCAGAAGCAAACTGTCTTTTCTTGTCTTCGATCGCTAGTGCGGCCAGAGCTTTGTCCTGTTTAATGAAATAGGCAAGCAATCTACTGTTAACTGGGACTAGCAATGACCAGTAAAGAGGTAACTGATAATGCAGATCAATGAGTTTTATCAAGGCCTGGAGAACTAGTGATGAAGCTTACCGGAGGTAAATCTTGGTAGCTTCTTAGAGTATCAAGGACGGGTTTTGTCATCTTCTCCAACTCCTTCCGGTGCTCTGCCATTTCTACCAGCTCTCTGTGGCTGATCTTAGGAGAGTAGCCAACACGATTGAGTAACATCTGACCATTCATTTTTACTTTGTCAGATTGTTTAAAGGAGCAAAATTCTCCATATAATCAATACAGACCACTAGAAGCAGATTAACCTCCAAAACTAACATTGTCCTGAAGTTTCAACCATTATTTCTGCATCCTATCCTATGCTAATGATACTTACCTAGCAAACATCATCATTTCAGTTCTTAGACGATCTAGATCTTTATCAGAGTGTGTGTTTAAAATATTACAAACTTTAAATAACTTCATCCCTGGAATCAGAAAGGTATGATTCTTAAATATTCCCTACCAGCTCTAATTGCAGAAAGATATCTGATTCTCAGTTTACCTATTACCAAACGAGAATGTATAAACTGAAAGAAGAAGGCTTTTACCTCGTACTTCTTGTACTGCTGTATGTATTGTTCCTCCTTCACTGCCATAACTTCCAAATTTGTTTTCCAATTCTCCATCTGTGATTCACAAGGGACTACATCATCTTCTAGCTGCGCAAGGATTCTGTAACAGTTCACACAGATAGAGTAAGATAAGTCTATTCTCAAAGGAAAAAATTGATCAGATAGCATTCCCTCACAAAATAGCAAGGTTTACAAGCACAACGCCAGCGAGATCATATCAATAGTTCAATCTATATGTTAATATATTACGAATCTTACTTCTTCAAATACGTCAGCCTCTGTATTGCTTTTCTTGTATAGTCAAGAAGAGCATTTGAATCCTTCTGTGCTTTAGCTCTTTTCTCCTCCACTCCAGTCTTCCTCAGAGAAATGTCTCCCATTGCTACAAGGAAACTATACACATTTCTTCCGCATCAGTTTACAGTTCAATATAGCAACACATATAAATATGAGTGCTAACAGTGCAGTCACCTGCTCAGTTCAGTGTCCCGTATGTTCAACAAATTTGCCACATTTGCAAGAACTTGAGCTGAAGAGACCACATTTGACGGTAAACTCTCTTGTGACATTCCTGCACTTTCCAATATCTCTCTAATCCTAGCCGCTACATAAAAAAAAAATTAACCAGAGATCTTAGAAAACACACACCAAATTGACAGAGAGAAACTGGGAAATTTTCCCCAAAAACCCAACTTTGTTTCAGAACTTAGAGATAACGTAATAAAAAACAACAATAGCATAGCAACAGATCAGAAACTGATAATGCCCAGAACAAGATTCTTCGAAGCAGCCAAGCGAGCAAATCAATAGGTAGGGATTGCTAAGCAAGTACCTTGAGCACGGTATTCAGAAGCTTTTAGACGAAAATCGTTGGCGACAATGGTGGCAGCCTGAGACTTAGCTTGAGACACGGTGGCGAGGTTATACAAATGGGTAATGCTCCGATGAGTGTACTCGAAATTAGGGACTTCTTTACCGGCGGCTTCGAACTGAGAGGTGAGCCATGATTTAACTTCCGAGATCCGGGCGGCGTCAGAACCACCTTTGGCTTCACTCACCGCCGACAGATCACCGGTGATATCGCTCATCGTCTATAATTCAATTTGGGGGAAAACAAAAACAAATTCCGCACACCCGGAAAAAATGGTGCCTCACTTCACACTATTTCGGATCAAACGAAGAAGAAAGAAATTGAAATCGAGTGATTCAAACAAGAAGATATCAGTTGCAAATTTGAAATTTATGGGTGATTCGATCGCGTTTGTTGAAACCCTAAATTTTCCAAATTTGGGAGAGAGAGAGAGAGAGAGAGAGAGAGAGAGAGAGAGAGAGAGAGAGAGAGAGAGAGAGAGAGAGAGAGAGAGAGAGAGAGAGAGAGAGAGAGAGAGAGT
>NW_006238920.1:12123940-12338361 GCF_000375325.1 Capsella rubella | reverse complement strand
GATTTGTGTGTCTTGTTTTCTAATCTTCTAGGAAAGTATTATTGGATTCTAATTTATAAAAAAAAATTAGATAACTTTAATAAAATAATAAATTATATATAAATAAAATATTATAAACTCTCTTTGATCTTGTTGATTAGTTGTTCTATAGTCTCATAAAATATGTCAAATAATTTATAAATTTATATATTTTTATGATCTCCTAGCAAAATCTCTTTTACTGTCTTGTTCTAGCTTCTCCCCTTTGGGAGTTTGAGTTTTAATTTATATTTGGTTTACAAAAAAAATGTATATACTTTTATCATACTTTTTATGACTTTATTGTAAAGGAAGGTGTTTAAAATCATCAACCAATAATTTAATTCATTAATTAACAATCATAAATTCTTTTGTTTTAGTTGTTTTAGTTGAATAACACAAACTTTTTTATGATTTTATATAAAAAATATTCAATAACCCCATATCTATGTAGATTTTAAATGACTTTTTACAAACCAATAACTAATAACACCAACGTCTTACTTGGCTTTAGGTGGTCCGGCATGGCTGCATGATCAGATTGATAGAGACAAAAGACTTGGCGCTTAACTGCAACTCGTGTTTCATATTCGATTTCATTTTAATCTATTTTGGTTTATTATTTGTACTGTTATGTGCACTCTTTGGCTAATAATATAATCCATCAGTGTTAAAAAAGAAAAGTTAATAAAATCTTATGGAATAACAATAGATTCTACGTAACATTTAAAATCATTAAAATACTATATAAATCACAAATCAATAACATGTTAAGGATTACATATAAAACAATAAAATCTTGATGGAATAACAATAGATTTTGCATAAAATTTAAAGTCATATAAAAACACTATATAAATCACATATCAATAACAACTCTTTAAAAATTACATATACAACAGTAATAAAAAAATTCTTGTTTATTAATGTCACACTCCAGATATATATATATATTAGTATGGAGCCAAAGTTTTCAAACCACTAATTATTTCAACAAATACACATTTTCTGGTCCAACAATAAACCAACCCCCTCTGTCTCTCTCTATCATTTGTTCTTGAATTTTCCATCTTCAGCACAATTTTGTTATTTGACTTCATCGAAGATTTTAGTTTGATCCAAATGGGTTCATATTTGTGCTGTTCTGCCAAACCAGATACCACCAGAAGTACGACGGGAAACACTAGTGACCAGAGGTGGCAAACCGGCGACAACAATCTTTTATCGGACGCAAGCACCTTCTCTGTGAAGGAGCAAGAGCATCAGCTTAAGATGGCCAGACTCGAGGAGAAGAGACTTGCCCGTGAAGCCGAGAAATTCAACAAACGGGTCAAACAACAATCAGCCAGATTCGACTAACGTCCATAGTTGACCAAGCTTTACTATATTCTTGTAAATTGTAACAAAAATCTTATCTAGAGTTGTGATCATCTAAATGAACCATATATTATAATTATTAGGGACCACAAGGAAACACAAAAGTTCACAGATTATGATATCAAAACGTGGCACAGATTACTTTCTACACACAGAGAGAGCTAGAAATGTAAACAAAACGAGATTACCCGACGCATCGGTATGTAACATGCGACTCACTGAGCTCGTCTTTGTATGTGACCTTCATGACTTTCCCTGTCTCTAGTCCATAGTATCGCGCAATCGGGTCTTTAGTCGACAACCGAGGAAGCTAACAAAAGGGAGATAACAAAAAAACGTTTTTAACTCATACAAAATCCTGGTTCATATATAGTTCCTAGAAGGCTAGAATGAATGATCCATGTACAAAAAAGCTTGATTACTTGTTTTTCCTCGATACTGAACTTCTTGAGAAGTGATTCCTTCTCTTGATCATTCAGAACCTGATGTTTTGGCCTTAAGACATGTTTGGTTACGTTAACCAGCAATTCGGTTATCTAGCAACACAACAAGCAGCAACCAAGATGTTACGGACCAACTATGTGAATCAAGTCGAACCAACATATTATTACGTGATACGGTACTCGATATAAAGATATATACCTCGAATAACTCGACCTTAAACGTGAAAAGATCAACGGCTTTTAGAGCTTGATTTGTTATGTGACCTTGCAGAACCAGTATCAATCCGCTTATACTTTCTCGGTTAAGAACATCCGCTGCAATGCCTCGCATCTCATTGACTTTAACCATACCAGTTCCACAAAACATGACCGCAATCTAAAATTCAAATCATAAGAATCACTCTGTGCTTGTCAATTTAGTGACAACAATAATAAAAAAATAAAAAGAGACTTTTGAAGGAAACAGAGAAGCTAAGTTAAAAAAGCATGACAAACATGAAATGTTTTCTTATAACTCTTGATCTTACGAGTAACTCTTCATCAATTAACTAACTGATTAATGCATATCCAACATTCTAGTCAGAGATCTTTGATTTTTTTTTTTTTAGTCAAAAAGACAAAACTCTGTTTCAAAGACAGAGGAATTTAGATGAAATCAAACCTAACTCGGAACCAATCTGAAAAGCAGAGCTTTTGTCAGACCAAGTGTATACTGAATCCAATTATATCAAATTACAGGAAAACAGTTGGAATTTTTTTTAAAGCTAGGCACATGCAAATATCGAAATCACATTAATTCAGCATCGATTTTAGAAGACCTTTTTAGTTGAATCTAAACGATGTTCGGCGGAGATACGGAGTCGATTTATGTCAGGAATTTCGCCATAGAGCGTTCGGAACTGTTGGAGGGAGAGGTTAATGTCTTCGTCAGAGACATCGTATCCTCTGTCTCGGAGCATCTCCATGGTGGTTCGACGCGCCAAGTAGTATTTGTGACACTCTACACTTGATTTGTTAATGGACGGTCTAACAGCTATCTCTTTCCCTTTCCCCTCCATCGTCTCTCTCGGTCTCGGTGGAGGAAGGCAAAGCTTTGAGCCCTGAGTAGAGTGAAGTGGATTGAAGATGACAAGACCCGTTGTCGTTTTTTAAAAATAATCAATTTGCCCGTGACGTTCCTACTATGACAGCGAATGAAGTTTGCAACAGACTTGGATGGTAGCCAATGAGCAAGCAGGTGATGTAGTCAAAGGTGATTAAGCTGTATTCGAAGCTTATGAATATTTTTGGGCTTATCGTCCAAGTTCTCGACCTTGATTCTGCTATCCTCGTAGCTTTCACCTCGTTTTTTTTTTTTTCTTTTTTTTTTTCATCAATTCACCTCGTGCTTATAAAATGGATATATTACTATGTGCCTTTTTTTTTTTTTTGCTACGCAGATTAATATGTGCCTTTATTAGACAAGGATACGTATTGTAACATTAGTTTATAAAGGATTCAAAAGTCAAAACCTATTGAAATCTCACCTCAAACTTGAAACATTATGCAATTTCTGACTTCTTAATAAATTAAGACCATGAATCAAGTTTTACTATCTACGAACATGCAGAGTTTGTCGTTCTTTCTTAGGTTTATTAATTGTATAAGCGCGTTTTAAACGGGAATATATATATATTGACCCTAGCTTCGACATGATATATCTTGCCGCATATAACCTTGATGATATAATAATATGGGGTTCAACATACGTAAGGAGATACCAAAACACTCCAATACACAAATATATTATGATATATATCTCATAACTTCAGTACTAGTCCAAAGTGAGTTAATGATAAATTTCATACGCCCGACAGCCAAACATAGCGAACAAGGCAGCGACGGCACACCATGCAACTGTTTCTTCAAAAGTTTTTGGCCAAAAGCCGTGGTCGTCTTTCTTAGTTGTTTGAGCTTCCATGGCGAGGGCCTGTTGACGAGCCTCCGCAACAGTGAGAGGGCACAGCAAGTTAAGATGGTCTCGGATATTTTTCCGCAAGCCACCAACGAAACGAGCCACTATTTGCTGGTCCGAATCTTGCAGGTCAACACGCGCCAAAAGCGAAAAGAATTGGGTGGAATATTTTTCAACTGAACCCTCTCCTTGTTGCAACATGTTCAAGTGTTGGAACATCACTTGATCATAGTTGAATGGTACGAACATCTTACGCATCTTCTTCTTCAGCTTGTCCCACGACATGTTTTTAGGTTTACCCGACTGTGCGCGCTGTGCCTTTAGTTGCGTCCACCAAGCTGCGGCTCTTCCGCGGAATCGCATCACAACCATGGGAACACGTTGCTCCATAGGTACGTGGTTGAACTCAAGAGTCTCCTCGACCGTGAAGATCCAATCGAGAAACTCTTCCGGTGGTTGTCCGCCATGATATTCCGGAAGTTCAAACTTGAACCGATGCTCTTCTGAAAAGGGGTTGTATTCATTATTGCATTCTTCATGTGGCTGGACATTGATGTAATCCTCCTCCTGGATGGCGAGAGCTTGCACCGCCGTTGCACACTGGTGAATATCTCGCTTGAGTGTATGCGCATCGGCCTTCTGAGCCGGAGGGGCCATGGCCAAGGAACGTGTGTAATACACTAATATATAGTAGTAGGGCTTTGAGAGATACGTCTCTTACAAAGTTGCTGCTGAATAAATTAAGAGTTTACAAGCTAATATAAATATAGGGCTCTTAACAGCTAGGGTTTCATTCCACCCTAGAAGGGGCGATCTATTTTAGAAAAAGAGTAATTAAAGTCAAAGTCAAATTAAGTTTTGTCTCAATGGTAAAAGGTAAGTAAATCGCAAAACACCAAAATGTAAGAGTAGATATAGCTAGGGTGGAAACTTTCTCGGTAAAAATATATACGTTTCATTTTGTTTCCTGTTTTGGAAACATTCTTAAATACCATTAAAATGGATATTTAAAAAAAAATACAGTTATGAGTTTTATTTTCCAAAATATCATTATAATATTTTTTAAAAATATACCACAAAACTTAAATTAACCTTTTAACATTTAAAACTAATTTATAAATCTTAAATACTAAATCATAGCCCTAAAAACTATACCCTTAATATAAATAGTCAATCCAAATATATATAAAAAAATATACACCTTCAAGAATCAAATTTTTATGTTTACGCTATTTTTGAAAATAAACTTTTTATGGCACTTTTGGAATAAAAAACTAATTGTGGTATGTTTTTGAAAAAAAAACTTTGTGCTATCCATAGAATTTCTCTTTTTTTATTTTTTTGGAAAAAATATGATGCATTCATTTTTTAATATTATATAATATATATTTTGTATAGTTTAGTGCACTTTACTATTCACTTTGCTTATCTATATGCCAAAATGTTTAGATCATCTTCAATTGCAGTTTCTTAAGCTAAGATTTTGCAAAGAGAATATCTTATATAAACTAAATACTTGTTTTTTTCTTTTAATGTAATCTAGAAACGTCAACGTGAAGAAAGAATCGAGGCTTAAGCCACTTCAATTTCAATAACTCTATATACTGTACAAGAAAACAAACTTTATAATTCAAAGAAGACAACCAACCCAAACATATCTTAAGTCAAAAGTCATATATTTTCTTCTCTTCACATTTCACAACAACATCAATCAAACGAATCCAATTTACTAAAGACAACACTTGTTACAACGTACCAATCCATTCTCATTGCATCCCTCGCATCTCTTAAACCCATCTTCTTGTTCCTCAAACACTTTAGTACTACCGCCACAATTTGTACACGGCACAAACCTTGCATCTCCGCAGATATCACAAGCTCCCACGGTTTCACAAGCTGGAAAGCCTTTTAACATCTCTCCTAATTCGCCTCCATCGTTGAGTTTCTTGATTTCCTCAATTCCACCAATGCGGATACCTCTTATGAACACCTGAGGTAAACAAACCGGTTTATCTTCCCCGAGTGCTATCTGAAGCTCTTTCCTGTATTTGGAGTCCATTGAGATGTCACGTTCTTCTACCGCAATCTGAAACCCTCTCAATATCGTTCTAACGCAACAGCAATCCTCATAAGTCTTTCGGATTCCTCTGAGGCTAGTGAAGTACAATACTATCTTGTTCTTGTTATCTTCTGCCTCAAGCAATCTTGGTTTCTGCAGGTCTTCCACAGTCTGAGAACTCAGTGGACTCGAAGATACAGATTCTGGTAGAGTCGATTGATTAGAGTGGCTGCAAGAGAGGGATTTCGTGCTACTGTTTTTGCCTAGCTGCTTAGAAGACAATGCTTTCTTGTAAGAGGAGATGATATTAGGATCCAAATCAGAGAGAAATGATTCTTCAGACATATGTTTCCACAGAGGTTGCTTAGGCTTAGAAGGCAATAATCTCCAATCTTCATCATCTTCTTCGATTCTTACGAATTCGTAAGACTCGTCCAGTTTCAACGCAGATCCATTAATACACACGTCTCGATTCACGATGTGTTTAGAAAAAGAATCAGACTTTACGGCGGAACTACGCTTACTTGTATCGGAATCAGCCAAATCGAATTCTTCGTCAAGGCCGTTCATGAGCTCCCACGTGTTGATCACTGAGTCAGGAGACAGCGAGTCGCGTGCCTCCTCTGTTTCAGGCGTCTTCTTGTTACTACTCTTCCCGGAAATGGAGAGATGAGGCAATGTTTGTCTGTCGGAAGCTCCGTCGAGGAGAAGAGAACCGTAAGTGGAGGATGTAAGGGAGACGAAGTGATGCGTATCGCCTTTTTTAGCCGGTGGATGATGAATCGACGGCATCGGAAACGTGAAAGCTTTAGGAACCGACGAAGAGGAGACTTTGGAGTTGAATTTCGTCTCCGGAGATGTATTTAAAGCCGAGTTTGAAGAAGAAGAAGCAGAAGAAGCTGTTTTAGAAGCAGAGGAACCCATGATTATCGAAGCAGAACAGAGAAGAAGAACAAATGTAGTTTGTGAACTCTTTTATGTGTTTCTTGTACTTTTCCTTTTGTCGGAGAATATAAAAGAGAAAGAGAAAGCGAGAGAGAGAGAGAGAGAGAGATAGAGAAAGAGAGAAGAAACAGGTGGAAAGGAGCTGTCTGAGTAAGTTAGAGGTGGAAGATGGTGAAAACACTAAAGAAGACGATGGCGATGTTGATTCGTCAAGATCGCATTTGATTTTATTTGATAATTAAGGAAAGTATCCAATTTGATCCTAACTTTTAGAGCGTAAATTCGGAAATTAATAATAACTGAACCAAACAAAATGTAAACTGTCAAGATCCTGAAAAATTGCTTAACTTCCGAAATGTGAAGTAGCCAAAGACTTCCACTAATATATATATATTCTTTTTAGGGAAATTAAAAAAACAGAGCAAAATTACTAATAGAAGAGAGTGATACTTTCTTTTCTTTTCTTTTTTTTTCTTTTTTTGGATAAAAGACAGCGATACTTTGCTAAGGGGGTGTTATTCAACCTTGTATTTTAATTGATTTGGATGTATTTCAAAATCTAGCGTTATTTAACGATGTATTTTAAAAACCACAATAAAATCTGCTGTTATTGGATTTAACATTTGTTGGATGTATTTTAAAATATTTTAAAACAAGCGTTATTCAATTTTCAATGGATTTTGTTTTCTTTAAGATTTTAATGTATTTTACATCTAAAACACGTACAAACACAATCCTAACACTTTTCAAAGGATTTCATCTCTTTCATACCAAATCCATCTTAATTGTATTTAAAGGCTATTGAACTTTAAAATCCACCTGTAATTAAAATCCCTTAAAATTCTCCATCCAATAACACCCCCTAAGTTGCTTATTTATAATTTAGATTACGTAACAGGAAAACAGCATTACAAATGTTTATAAATTTAAAAATTTAAACACTGATTTAAGAAGAAGACTAATAAAATTACTTGAGATGTTTTGAATTGTGTTGATCTTTGAGCTGAAAATAGTACAAAAATGTAAAGAACGAGATTTCTTGGGTTATCCCATACAAAAGTAAGTAATTTATTACATTTGTAGACTAAAAAAACAATTAACATCTCAGATTCCAGCACATCATACAAAGTAAAAAGTTGGAATTCAGTTTACTATTGTCTAATAAAAATGAGCTGTGTAGTGTGCATTGGTATTCTGTTATATGAGAATATAAACAAGAAATTGAATTGCACAAGGAACACTCATTGAAGAATCCTTTAATACTTTGCCTTTTAGAAAGAGAAGCAAAACTATATATTTTCTTATATAAAATAACTGAAAAAAAAAATTATTATCAGCATAAACAAAAAGCAAGATGGGCAAAAGAAGATATTTTTAATTTCTTCTTTCATGTATTTTTTTTTTTTTTTTTTGTTTCTTCTTTCACGTATAAAAAGAAGGAAATCTTGGTAACTTATCCGTAAAGAAAGACGCCCAAGGCGTTAAAATTAGTTCAGAATATTTCAAGATGTAACTTCTTTGCTTTTACCCCAAAAAAAAAAAAAAAAGTGATTTCTACATAAGCCAACTTGGAACAGTTATCCACACTATAAGCTATCTATCTATGAACATCATCACCATAGATGATGATCAATTTAGTCTTTGATGAGCTACTTGAATGATGATTTTTCAAATGGATGAATAAAGTCGAAATTCACATATCATTATTTGATCACACTAATGAAATGAAAGTTGGAAACAATAACCTCATAACAACACACAAGCGTTCTCTCAAGGCATCAAAAACACATAAACTGAGACGTGTAGTATATATATATATATATATATATCAACGAGCAAACAAACGACCTATACAAATAAAATATAATCCTCTATAAACCCAAACCCTTCAATAATTTGGGACCATTCTCACCGGAGAAAACCAAAAAAAAGTTGAAAATCCGTAAGGAAAGGAAGAAGGAGGAGGTGAAAAATGTATAAACAACTGATCATCCAAAATGTGAATGACCAATCTCTCTGTTTCTGAGAGAACCGGCGATCTCGTCTGCGATGGACAAACATGTTAAGATCCAGCCGCTCAGAGCAAACCACACCGTTTTCGTCAGAAGCATGGCCATTTCCAAAGGCATCGCCATTTTACTCTCTTTCTCTCTCTAGCTATGTCAGTATTGAGAGCTCAACTCATTTGGCAGAAGAGAAACCACTGGAAGCTCCCTCTTTACTTGTGGTTGGAAGCTTCAACGGTGATGAAATATGAAAGAATAAGTAAGTCGGCACGTGGGACACGCGAGGATCTTTCAAGCAATAAGACCTCGCCACGTATTGATTATGTTCACCAGCCGCGTCTCTTTCTGGACAGTGTTTAGGGGACACGTCACTGCTCGACCAATAAGAAGAGAAGATCCGACCCGGACTCTACCAACCTGACCCGGTAGTTGGTATATTTATTCTAACTGTTATATACTCTTCTTTTATATAATTGGCCATTTTTAATTAATATTTATAATTGAACTGTTGTAATTTCCCTATAATTTTCTAAATAATACTTCACAAAACAACACAAGTACTACATAGAAAAGAAAAGGAGGAGGCACAAATACAATAATGGTTATTAATTTATTGAGTATAGTAATTGAAGATAATAAATCCAAGAAATAATTTGGTGCAGCGGCAACATAGAAGTTTCCTTGTATCATTATCGGTTATAAATCATTTATTTATTTCAATTTTAGTAGATAGGTCTCTTATGTTTTCAAATCTATCCAAATATTTAGTTTTCATGCTATTTAAACCACTTGCAACTCTCTCTCTATCTTCATGAAGATTGTTTGAAGTGACGACAAAAAAAAAAATAAAGAGAGCAAAAAAGATGATGGTCCAATCGGAGTCGGCTTATTGGGTCATAGTGGGATCGGAAAGCAATGGCTCGTGATCCTTCCACCGTCAAGAGCGGGAGGTGGACGCTGCTCTGTGAAACCAGCCTCACTCGGTCTCCCCCACTCTAGGAGACAAGAGATCCAAGCCTTCGCTCAAACCCCATGCCTCAACTCCCAACTTGGAATGGGCAAGCCAGAATTTAGCCCACTCCGAACCCGGCCCAGTGAGATCGATCCAACGTCCCATCACCTTATTGTCTCCACTTGGATCACAAGCCCGCGTTGCTGAGCTCGACGTTCAATTCTTGTTAACTTCACTATTATATATAACAACAAAAAAATCTGTTTCTCCGATGTGGGACAAATAGCAATCACTTACTAAGCGTCTTCATGCAGTTCGTATCAAAGGCCAGAACTTTCGATCACTCACTTCCAAGTTTTGGGTTCTCGTCATATACTGATCGTTGTGGTTATCAGCTATATGAACTTTCTCGTTAACAGATTCTTGGGGATCGGAGTATGAGATGAGAGAGTATCTTCAATTTTGTTGTTTTATGGTTCTTGAGCTAGTGTCATGTGGCAAGACTATATAGTTGTTAGTTTTGATAAGATTCAATATTGAGTCAATCTTTGCTAGTTTTGGATTCTTAAGCTAATGAAGAATGTAGCAAGAAACTTCCAAAGAAAACTTGTAAGTTTGTAAAAGAAAAAACCAAGAAAGTTAATCTAGGGAACCAGTAAATTCACCAAAAAAAGAAATCCACTACTGTTTGCAAATTTCTTTAGTCATCTCACGCCGAGGTTGCTCTTCTCTTAGCTCTTCTCTTATCTTTCAGAGACTTCTTCGTTGATGTTGCCTTCGGAGGATCATGCTGGTTCTGAGCCCTTGTTAGTGTGCTATCACCTTAGTGAAAGAGAAAAACAACCAAGAAACATAAGTAAGGTATATAGATATATAATACAAACAAGAATTTATAGTGTTGGAAAAAGGTTTTGCTACTTACCACTATTGGAATTTTTTGAAGGTGCAGATTCATGTATTCGATTCTGTCCTTCTCTTTTTTCATGGATTGGCTCTTGTACCTGAAGATGCTGCTGCTTCTGGTGCAGTACTACTGCTTGCTGCTCGTTGTTGTTTCCTCCATATTGCAGCTCTTCTAGAGAGAAGCTGTGTTGCTGCTGAAATTGCGGTTGGTATTGTCCAGATGGATATTGTAGCGGGTACTCGGGTTGTGTTAGTCGTTTGGCTAATGAAGGATCCATGAGCTCGAAAGCTGGGCCGTTGTTTTCATTATAGTCTCCAAAATCATATATAGACAGGCCACTGGGAAAAGTAGGTTGGAGGTTCTGGTGCAACTGTTGAAAATGCAGGATAGTAATCCATGGAGAGAGAGAAAAAAAGAAGAAGAGTGATTCATAGAAAATCTTTAATGTAAAAGAGTATAAGCCATGCGTTGATACAAATGCTCCAATCAATAATCGTTAAATTTATTTGGAAAAATGATAAATAGATGACATTTTTGTGTTGGTCTTTTGTTTTTCTTATGGAGAAAAAGGTTAGATAAAAAGTTCGATTCTGCATTTTTGACGCAACTTGGTTTCATATATCATCATCTTTTGGTGCTTGAAATAGTTACATCATGCTTGTAGACTCAACCAGATATATAGACATATCAAGAACTCAAACAAAATAAAAAGGAAGCATAAGAAGAACTTTGAAAATTGTATTTACTTTCCGACATATAAAAGAAGAAACATAAACAAAAATGGGAATTTGCTGATTTTCATATAATGAAACAATAACAAGTGACAACTAGTACCATCATCATCTACATATTATCTTCATTCTCTATAGCAAACCCTGTATTTACCGGAAGAAGCATTCCTAAAAAGAACCTATAAAAACAAACACTGAAATTGTGCAGACAACTGAGAAAGAAAGACAGAAAGGGTCAGACCGAGGTTGTGATATCATTGTATTTAGGACGTGATCGATCCGTGGATATCACTTCTTCCATTGCTTTCCTCTTATTACCACCACTCATCAGTGGTTCAAGTTTTTCGGATTCAAGTTCTTGATGGAGAGGCAATATCTCAATGACTGATGGATCTTCTTCTTCTTTTATCTCCGGTTTAGAAACTTCACTCTCCTCTTCTTTAGCTGGTTTTTCACTTTCTTTCTTCAATTTGGTTTTCATCATATGTGGTTTCAACTTGGTAAGATCAGCCAACTTTACTGGTTTCAAGAAAAACTCTTCAGCTCCTTCTTCTAGACATCTGTTGGAAGAAACCACTATTTACATCAAAACTAAATTCCCACATCCAGTGCATAAGAAGCCACAACTTTCTCTACATAGTTTAAGTTAAAAAAGACTTTGATGTTCAGACCAAAGAATCAAATAATACCCACTTGACTAATTCCAAACCAAAACCCAATAAGACTCAGATTTAATCTTAAAGAAACAGAGACCATTACCTGGAGATTCTTGCAGGAACGTTCTCAGAAGACATTATCACTACAGGAATGCTTTTAAATGCCGCTGATTCCTACACAATCATGTAAACTTCTCAGAAGCAAATAAAATTGTTCTTATCATACACAACAATGGCATAAAAGAAAGTTTTTTTTTTTGTGAGTGGGAAAATAATATTCCAGTGAGATTTTCTCCAATGACATTTCATTTTGTATAAATCCAAAAGATGAAAACTTTATTTCTTTTTCTAGAAAACGAATTTAGCCAGAGATGGAAAAGACAGTAACCCAATTGAGAAAAAAAAAAAAAAAAAGGAAACAGAGCCGAGAAATAATACCTTAACTTTCTTGAGCAAATCATAACCAGTCATCCCAGGCATACAGTAATCTGTAATTATAAGATTAATTTCAACCTCCTGTTCAAAGCCACCAAAATCAACAAGCAAATTTCAATATCCAATTCATTTGTAAATTTCGAAAGTAACCAAAACTCGAATCATGTTAAGAAACTGAACCTGATGAATATGGGGTGATGTAGAGAGCACATTTGGGTCTTCATCATCTACTCTCAACCCAAGAAATTCGAGAGCTTTAGAGCCTGAATCAACTGTTGTCACTGCAGAACATACAAACAAGAACCAGAAAAGAAAAAAAGCTTGTTTTTAGTATCTTTCCCCAAAACATATAGCTTAAAGACTTTGGCTTTTTCATTGTCTATATAATTTACCTTGACATGAAGACTTTTGAAGCAACCTCTCAATCATTTTCCGATCAAAGAGACTATCATCAACAGCTAAAACATGGAACTGTGACTCTGTTTCCATACCCATTGCTGATATATATGAAATCGAAACCTTTCAAGATCTGAATCTACAATCTACAGAGCCCAGATGCAAAGTTTTCAACTTTTCTTGTGTTCCAAATCCAAAAATAAAAATTCCGTTTTTTTCCCCCCGGAAATGTTGAGACTTCTTATGAGAATGAGCTTATGAGAGAGGAGGAGAAAATAAAAGGGGTCTTTGTATTTTTCACCCCAAATCTCGGAGAGAGTCAGAGAGAGAAGAGAGGCCAAAAAAGGGAAAATAAAACTAAAAATTGGGATCTAGCTTTGGTTTAGACCAAGTAAGCAAGTTTTAAGGGATCAAAGTAATTTGCAAAGGAGACAACGAGAGAAAGAAAGAGATTAAAGAAACTTTGGTAATGGATAAAAATAATGAAAAGAAATCTATACGAAGATTTTAATGGATTTGTTTACTTCACCATAGACTTTTTTTTTCTCTTTAAGATAAGAGGATGAGGGATTTAAATATGCATATACTCCTACAGCCACATGCATTGCAATTGGTTGTTTTTATCAACCAAATAATATATGTCTTAAAGGTTATTATTTTTTTTTAAAAAAAACGTTCATAAATTTTGACTGTTCATCAAGATGTTTAAATTTATAGAGTTTGACAAAACAAAAACAAAAAACTGTAAGAAAGATTTTTATAGAGTTTTATAGTTGAATCTTTAAAAAACTGAGTTTCCGTCATTAAAATAATCTTCATTAAAAAAAAAAATGCACCAAAGATATCAAAATATGCATATATATATATGTCATTCGGAATGCAAGTTCCAACTTTAAAATTTATTTAAAGGAAGTTTTTAACTGTTTTGAACTTACCTCAGAGTTAAATTTTTTTAAATGTATTTTTATACAATGTTATTACATTTTAAATATATAATTACAAAACTTGGAAATAATTTGAAATGGTCCTGAAATGAAAGGGTGATCTCTAGCGTAAAAGATTTGTCGTCGGACCACGAAAATTTAAATATCATCGTCCCTATTTCAATTTTTGCATTTTAGGTTGTGGGGTTTGTGGATTCATGCGAGTCGATGTGACGTGTTGTGCTGCGTATCTTTTACTTATTGGATGTAATTTTTATGTTGTTTTGTCTCAGTTTTTTTTGGATATCATCTGCATGATATAACCACAGTACAAATGTGGTTACTCTACGATCCCTATAAAATACTCAATCAGTAAACTATATATTTGATAGAAAAAAGAATATTAGATATAGGATTGGTAAGTGGTAACACAAAATCAGTCAAAAGTTATTTGTAACTAGAGATAAATATTGTAAAAGATGAATATTAGAAGTATAGAGTATATTATAACAGTAGAAATAAACAAATCTTAAAAAAGACTTAATTTCCATCAACAGTTAAAACCTGAACAATGTAAGCTAAAGGTGAAATGGTGGTGTTGGCGATGGTATGAGTAGTACAGTACTATCTATACTTAACAGTTAGATTCGTTGGCAAAAGTATTAAGAATTTTTTTTACAAAACAGTAAGGTTAGGTAGTGTGGTAGTAGTGGCAACGACATGGCAATGTTCACTTGATTCTCTGCGAAAGATTTGCCTCCCATGGCCATGCCCATCATCGCCACTATCATATCGTTCATCATCTTTATGTGGACGACACGTATCCAAAGTATGGTAGTAGACACATAAAAAGTCCCTCCAATTACCATACTCTCTTATTGGTCTAGTGGGTTCCATATTGTCTTTCTCACTTTCCACATTTCAATTTCTCTCTTTTTTTTTTTCTTTTTTTTTTCCTAATTTTCTTATTATATTGTCCATTTGTTTTTGTTGTTTATTCGTTTTTCCGCAACAAAATGACAATGTAAGACTATGGCTTTTTATCTTGTTTGTTAACAAATTATTGGCTATGTCAGTTTCATTATATTGCTCGTTTCACTCACATATATTTATATGTTTGTAATAAAACATTGGTGCGATGTTGACCTAATTAAGATTAATGCACCTTTCACTCATATATTTATACATATCGAATAAAATTTGTTGCATTGTTGACTTAATTAAGATTAATTATGTGATTTTACAAATAGTTATACAATTAGTATTATATATAGAAGATTATATCTCTAAATCAAATGTCAACATAAACAAATTTTCCATTTTTTAGTTGATTGAATGAGATTTTTTTTTTAATATATACCTCTCAATAGTTTAAATATTTTTTATATGTTAAATACAATCATATTTGAAATATGAATTCATAGGTCAGAACAGTCTCTCTCTAACTATAATTGACCAGTAATCATTTAACTTCCACAATATTCGAACAATCATATTTACGTAAAACATAAAATATCAAATATCATATCAAAAACGCATACTAGGCTTACTAGCAACTCTTTTGAGAATTAAAAAGATATTTTATTTACAATATAATAAAAGATGTAAAACAAAACTTACTCTTACATAACCGCCACGAGAGATGACTTGAGTGACAAAGTTAGCCACTGTTAGGCATGTCAATTAGGGCTAAAGCCCGCGGGCTAGTTTGGCCCGGCCCTGAAAAACATCGGGCTCGGGCTTAAATATATATGTCCAGAAAAAACCGGGCCTTTTGGGCTAAGCCCATTCGGACTAAAGGGTTTTTTGGGCTTAGCCCGGTCGGGCTCGGGCCGACCTGAAAAGCCCTTATACAAATATATTTTGAATTTTTTGAATATTTTAGTTTGATTAAAAGATTTGATTAATGTTATAGTTTTCATATTTACTTACTAGTCTTACTTATTACTTTTAAAATATTTATACAAAGCTAAAACTAAATATATATAAGTATCATGATTTTGAAATCATCAAAATATCTATTAAATTTTGACTCTATGTTATACTTTAAAGTATTTTAGTTCCATGTTTTATTGGGTTAAAGTGTAAATAATTTATTTGGCTTTTATTTTTTTTTCTCTTAAATTAAGTTAGTTTTATTGAATATTGATAAGTTATTTAAAATTTGATGCATTATTTTAATAGTAGACCTTTAAATATAGTTTTTAAAAAACTATTATAAACTTAGAAATTGATTTTTTTATCGGTAAATAAAGCTCGAAAAAGCCCGAAAAGCCCTGTAGCCCTGTTAGGGCCGGGCCGGGCTTTGAAATATAGGCTCGGAAATTTTTCGGGCCGGGCCGGGCCGGGCTTACATATATGAGGGCTTTACGGGTTTCGGGCCGGGCCGGGCCGGGCTAGCCCGATTGACATGCCTAGCCACTGTACTACCAAACATATTTTTACCGCCACACTAAAAATTAATTTATTTAAAAAAAAAAAAGAATTCAAAGATATACAATGAAAGAGATGAGGAAGCAAAGGTCAGAGGGGATCGTGGTGTTGACTAGAAAAGCGATTCTAAGAATTAATGGAGTTATATCATGAAACTGTAATGCACGATGTGTCGGGAAGACATGCATGCTCTCAATTTCAAAAACCCTAAAAAGAAAATAAAAGAAATAGTCAAATAGATCTCCAAACGAGATCTTGTCTCATGAAACTTCAGCAGAAACGTCCATGGCTCTTTGATGATAGAGGACCCCTCCTCCTCTTCTCTTCAACATATTCATAACTTCATCATCACAACTTTTGACCCTACAGTTTTACAAAATGGACAAATTTGAAGAAGAAGACGTCTTTGAATTAGTGGGAGTAACTAAATGAATAACATTAAGTGGATATTTTAACAAAAAAAAAAAAAACATTAAGTGGATATATATATATATATATATATATATATATATATATATCGGACCACACACACCATTAGCTATAACTTTAATCGTAACAAATGTGTAAGTCAACGTTAGTATAAGCTTTGTCTAAGTTTTTGAAGTTCATCTACGATATGGTTCGTAACTTTTACTATATATGAGTGACGGTGACCGGTGACCAGTATCTTCCCCTGTCTTTGGGCTGTTTTGGCCTTCTCAATGTTTTTCTTCTTCAACAGGTAAAATACAAACAAACAAAAAATTGCCTAAATTTTATTTTGAAAAAGAAATTAACGAGTTGGTGGAATCTTTGTGTCCCTATCAAATTGTCACGAGTCGTATTCTGATATCACTAATTATTGACGACGATTAAAACGTTTTCAGATTATTTATTATCACAATTCTTATTGAATCCATCTAATTATTTAACCTAACAAAAGTAATTATTTGACTTGTATCTACACATATAAAATAATATGTACATACGATCTTTACTTTGAATTTTTCCTACTCTAGTGATTTGACTGGTTGAAAGAAACCTATATATTGTGTATCTTATTCGGCGAATATATAGTATTTGACTTGTAATTTTGATATTATTTGAGATTAAGAACAAAAATATATATAAATCCATGTGCATAATAATATATGATTTAAGATTGATATAAATGCAAAAGTCAATGTCACGAATATTATTAGAGAGACGTTGGCATGTGACATGAGAGAAGATACGGTGGATCGTATCTGGTGGCCTCCATCTTTGCTTTATGTTATATATTTCAAACTCTCTTTTTATTTCCTGGCTAATACTAAACAAATTAAAAACATGTTACGAGCAGTGACGATTTCTTACCAAAAACAATATTACGCACACCAAAAAAAAAAAAAAAAAACCAAAGAATAAAGAAGCAATCGCAAATGAAGTGTGCGTCCAGATCGATCGGTTGGGTAGGGTACGTATTACGAGTCTAGACTTTAGACTTTAATTGTGTGATATGTTAACGTTATGGCTAAAAATATGTTACTCAATTAATAAAACAAATGAGAATGGGTGCGTGTTACGAGTGGTTGTACCCAATCAGTCTTATAATTGACAAAATATGTTAAATTTTTCATGTGTATCGATTAGCTCACATTATTATTAGTATATGTGTTTATTTGTTTTCGTGTGTATAAATTAGTATCGAATCACGTTAGCTCACGGTGATATCATTTAACAATAACTAGATTATATACATTGTTTTTTTTAAAAAGGGAGCTTCATTATGGTCTTAATACGGTGAACCAAACCTCAGCCATTATTTTTTAAAGATACGACCGTACGTTGAGATCTATTTTGAGAATATTAACAGCTCGACTTGTCGACAAAAATAATAAGAAACAACTCAGACTTGTATAACTTTTGCATATTCCGATAACTTCCATTGCTTGTGCGATCACGAACGTTTTCCTAATAGTTAATTATACCATGCAAGAGTAGAAACGTTGTCAGCTTCTAGTCTTATAGCATTAAAGAAATTACGCAATATATCTGTAAAGATTATATATCAAGATTAGGAGTTACGATTTTAATACTTATTCCTAGACAATATTTTGCCGGACACCATACAACATTTTTAAAAGTAACAAAAACTTAAACCATTGATATACAAACTACAATATAAAGTTTCCTAACGCCCAATGGCTATGAATGTTAATGGCGTAGTCGATAACTATTATTTAAACATGAAACTTAATAAAAGGAAAATATTCTAAATTTGTACTGCTTTAAGGACCAAAAGGGGGGGGGGGGGAGGGGGGCTATTTCAAGAGTTTCTACTGATTCTTGGGATCAATATTTATTTTAACCTTCTTTTTCTGGTTTTCCATATATTAGAAAAATGGCATTTTGTGGAAAAGCCTATGCTCTAATTACCATTAGTTTTTTCGTAAACTAAGATGCTCGGTTCCCTATGTTAACGAGTACTGCTTACTGCTTAATATCATCTCAAGAATATATCATAAGAATGAGACGATCCTTAATTGATCAATCGCGCAAAATCTATTTGTAGTATAGTAATAAAAAAAACACACACACACACACAATTTTCTAGAAATCATAATTCGTATTGATTCTTGCAGATATTTTCACTCATAAAGAATCAACAGTATGAAGCAAACTAGATAAATTTTGTGTGTATGTTTGGGAAAAATAATCATACAATTTCAAAGCCAAGCGGACGCAATCGCAATAGCCAGTGGAGTAGAAGTTACGATTCAATCTTATCGAAAGAAAGGATTGAGTTGTCTCTTCATCGGACATACATTGATTTGCCTCCTCCAGCATACATTACAACCTTGCAATTTCAGTTTTGGCTCTCTCGACTTATGTAGATGACTTGTTGATGGATAGATACTATTATTGCACATGGATTTATTAAGTATTTGACGTATAGTTTGTATTAGCAGTTTGTATAAAACAAGGGTGGGTGATAGTTCTCTTTATATTTTTTAAAAAATTTGAGTGATAGTTTGTGTTTCCTTAAAATAAATAAACACAAAAACGACTACATATTTACTTATGATGTACAATCAAGTAATAGTTTTGTCATTAATTTTTGTGCATTTGACAATAGCGATGAACGGTTAGTTATATGTTTATATACTTAACTCTTTGATGTGTAAATATGGGAACAAAAGTTCATTTTATTAAGTTGAAAATGTAACCAATGTTCTTATTTTACATGTCCCCAAGATTATTTCATCATTAGTCTTTATTCCGTAAATAGAAAATACGAAACGGAATTTTGAAACGCCCTTACAATCGATGTTAGGTCATAATATACATGCATGGTAAATGGCCAGTGCCCCTCCGATAGAACACAAGGCCAACGAAAAGGCGATATTACACACCAAATCTTTATATTTTATGTTATGTCTCATATAATATAATAAATAAAGATTATATGATTATGTTCGTGTAACTCTACCAACAAAAAGATCTCCATTTGATTAAAGCGCTCGCATTATACTCCTTTCTAACGCCACAATTAATTATATTATATATGTATTTTTGGTGGTTTAGAATTGTTTTATTATTATGGGTCTAGTACCAAATCTCTCGAAGGAGCAGCAATATAAATCCTATCTTGCCGAACTATCCAATTTCTGTGACGCATGTATAACAAACAAATAAACAAGTACACTATGTGACGACAATTTTTGTAACATTTTTTAAATTCAAAACTGCATATAAGTATATTATATAAAAATATATTAACAAGGAATATATGCTGAAAATAATGCAAATACGACACTTAACAAACTGATTACTTAATAAATACTAATAATCGTTGACATGATATTCATAAAATTATGTTTTTTAATCGTAACTAAAACTTGTAATGGACACTGGGATAATATATGGTATATACGCAATTTAAAAATATTAAGCGTGATTGTTGGACCGATCTTTACATGTTATTGGGCTAAATTGGATTCACATATAAAAGATACGGATTCATCTTCTATTTTCCTTTTTGGTGTTATTAATTTCTTGATTGAACAGCAAATAAAGCTTAGACTATCTCTAGTCCTAGAAATTTCGAAACTATATATAGTCTTCTAAACTTTATTACCTGAAACTGCACCATCACCCCCTAGACCACGTAATCCCACCGTCACCAACATTACAGTTAACACCCACCAATGCAAACACGAGCCAAAAATATAATTTCTAAACCGAGCTCTCACTCACTGCATCCTTCTCAGAATCTACCTTTAGCGAACCAATGATAGTTTTTCTAGTGACGAAGGATCTGGATTGAAAGACAAGTTATGTGTGAGGAGTTTGATGCATTAGTCAGTGAAACATGGGTATGGTTAACTACTTATCGCAAACTTATAATCTTGTGGGTTGTTGTAAATAGGTTTTCAAGACAACATCTTTGATCTTTCTAATGGTTGTTTTAACCGGTAAGAAAAGAAACGTACGACATATTGGAATTTGCCTTCCGAAAGATGAAGCAGACTATTTTTCTTTCCACCTCAAACAGAATCAGTTCTAAAAAGAAACATAAGACAGAGAGAGACACGTTATAAAGTGAAAACAATGTAGTATCCGCATAATAAATTTTAAAACAAAAACCGTCTAACAAAATAAAAATACAAGTCCTGTTTTTGTATTTTCCGAAGTGAGATTAACTTTTTTGCTTTTAGCAAAGTGAGATTCTCACAATTATAAAAAGAAAAGGAAATAAAAAAAAACAGAGATAATTTGAAAAATGGTTGAATTGCACTTAAGATTGTGGTTTATTTGAAAAATATAAACAATAATAACCAAAAATGTGGGAATATACCGAAACTGTTACTTTAATATGTGGGAAAAGACGGGCAAGCGGTTCGATACGACAATAGGATGAAACTTGAAAGAGGCCAAAGTTGCAATGGACGGTCCCGTCTTCATTTCCCGAATGGTCTTGCCTTAAGCAAAGATGGTTCGTTCGTGCTTTCATGTGAGGTTCCAACGCAACTTGTGCATCGATATTGGGTTATGGGTAAGGGGCTAAAATCAGGGAGCCGCGCGTGACATTATTCGTGAAGCTCCCTGGCTATGCTGATAACATTAGAAGAACTGAGACAGGGGATTTCTAGGTTGCCTTGTATTCCAAGAAAAATCCATTTTCTAGGTTTTCCATGATCCAAAACTCTTCGTGAAGACGTTAAAGATGGAGCTGTTGGTTTTTCTTTTCGAAGGAGGAAAGCCTCACGCTGTCGCTGATTATATGGAGATTCTTGAGGATAGTGAAGGGAAGAATATGAAGTTTATAAAGCAAGGTTCAAGAAAAAGATGGGTAGGCTCTGGTTTGGGTCTGTGTTTCTTCCTTCGGTTTGGGTTCTGGACCGTCAATGATATAAACCAGCAAAATTACAATATTTAAGTTTATCAGTTTGTGGCGTAATTAGTGGATCTTTCTCTTATAATAACACTTTCTGTATGTGTGTGGTTTGATGATAATTAAACATTTTAATTTTGAAGTATTTGCTGTATCCGGTTAGATATGCTTTTTAAAAAATACCTCAAACAGAACTTATATATATGAATGTCACTTTCTTAAAAAAATAATAATAATAAGAAACTTTACAAGAAATTCGGAATTGGTGAGTCTACTGTCTACTGACCGGCCTGCGCAGTCCACCAAGCATGCACCAAACATGAATGGTACTTAAGGTAGAATTAGAGTGGGATATTTGTAAACAGGAGTTCACACTTCTTTTTTAGATTTCTTCCTGTAATTGGTTCTGATGTTTTTGGAGGCATTTCACAGAAAATTCCTAAAATTATCAAAAAAAAAAATGGTCAGAAGGCAAAAGAACGAATAGGTTGCCGAGTGGGGCTCACGCAGTTGCTTCTGCTGCCCACTGCCCTCTTCTCCTGTCAATTCATTTCCTCTAACTTCTTTTGTCTGTTATTTTTGTGGTTAAAAATGTAAATGTTTCATCCTTTATACATATGTACTCTCTATACATTCAAACCAAAAACTTAATTTTATTATTTGCTACATGTCAAATTTTTAATGTATAATCAAACAAAAACATTTATTTATTTTTTCTATCGCAATTCAAACAAAACCATTTATATTATAGTCTTGTTTAAAAAAATTCTAAATTTTTACGTTTTCTCAATTCTCATAACAAAACTTTCGATTTTTTTTTTCTGCAAAGCAAAATATACTTTTCCATAAATTATGTGGTTGAATAACAATTACACTTTACCTAAATTTGTAAAACTGATTTTGGGAAATAAATAAAAACAGAGTGTCGAGAAGATATAGTCCCAAAACAATGAAGTGTTCCCTCAATTTCCGCCGTTTGCAAGCAAATCATACTATTTACATGTAAAACATGCCTAATGAAATGTTTCGTTGCACCTAGTTAGAAGAGTTAATTATATTAAGAATGATATCTTTCAACAGAGAAAAAAATAAACATGAAAAAAGAAAAAAAGAATTACAGATCCACAAATCCCAAAGGAGTGCACATTGACACGAATTCGACATGTATTGGAAATTCTATTTATTATTTCTGACACCTTATATAGATATATATATATATATAAGAATTAACTCTTTACCACACAACAAAGAAAGACATAAAACGAAAACATAAGAATGGTGAAGCTCCTCTTCTTGTTGGTGGCGATATCATTCGTTCTTCTCTTTAGCCTCACCGATTTTTCAGGCGAGAGTCCAAAACATGGAGAGTCTATGATGTCTGTCCATTTGCCTGATTTCCGTCTTATCCCGACCACTGGAGCTTCCGGACCGGAGAGTTTTGTTTTCGATATCTCCGGCGATGGTCCTTACACCGGTTTATCTGACGGTCGAATTGTTAAGTGGCTAGCTAATGACAGCCGTTGGATCGATTTCGCCGTCACCACCTCAACAAGGTACGACTAACTCTCTCTTTCTCTCTCTTTTTTGTTTGTTACATATCATTTGGATATTTTTTGTTTCGTCGTTTATATTGTGTGGTTTTAACTCCTTCAATTGTATCCACCAACTTCTTCTGTCCCATCAAAATTATTGACTTGTTTGATTATCAGAAGTACAAAATAGTTACCTCCTTTTGTGTAAAATGATAAGATTTGCGTACCTTCTTCGCTCTTTTGTATTTCTAACAATGAAGGAATTTACTTAAAATTAATTTATTACAGTTAGTTATCATTCCCGACCAATGATGAATGATGAATGGTACTTCTTTTGTTTCTGCTTATGTACTTCAACTTTCACGTGGTCAACTTGGTTATTGTTTATAAATCTGCAGACAAAAACTTCTTTCTCATTCACAATCTTGTAATTTGGGCATGCATGTGAAGTTCCCATTTTGGGGGATTCTAAAACTCCATTGCATGTGCTTTTATATATAGATGTAACTCTTTGGTTTTCTCTTTTCTATGAATATATCTTCCATGCGTATTGGTGAAACGTTCTAGTTTGTTTCCAAGAAATGTAAATTAAATGCTGACAGGTAAAGAAATAGTGACAAAATAATATAATCATAATGCATCGTTTACTAATGAGTAAACTACCTCTCTTTTTTCTTTTCTTTTTTGTTACAGAAAATAAGCAATGTGTTTTTGACAATTTGGTGGTCCAAATTTGCTAGCAAATACAATTCTGACACATTTCACATAGGTTAAAATATATTTTAAAATAAATACAAATATGTCTATATATATATAGTTAACACCAAATTAATATGGTGATGTGACTTGAATAAGTTTAAAAATGATTAGCTTCGAGTAAAAGATAAATTAGAAATGTTGTTTGAAAAATTACATTATATATGACAGATAAAGCTGTCATTTAACCTCAAGGTCTGAACTAATTTTAATAGCCGAGATCGTTTCTAATGGTGATGAGGATAACAAACACTTCATTGGCAATTTATGACTTTGATTCTTCAATGCATGCAGAGAAGGTTGCGAGGGACCGCACGAGCACCAACGAACTGAGCACGTGTGCGGACGACCTTTGGGCCTTGCCTTTGACAAATCGACTGGTGACCTCTATATCGCTGATGCTTATATGGGCCTTCTAAAAGTTGGCCCAGAAGGAGGTCTAGCCACACGCGAGCTGGATGAGCCTCTCCGATTTACCAACAGTTTGGATATCGATCCACGTACCGGAGTTGTCTACTTTACCGACAGTAGTTCGGTTTATCAACGGAGGTATATTATTTTCTGATAAAGTTTTTTTTTTTCTGCTAAAGTTGATCATCATCTTAAATTATTAGAAATACTTATTAAGAGCGTTTTCTGTTGATTTTAAAATATATCAGGAATTATATAGGGGCGATGATGAGTGGAGACAAAACCGGTAGACTAATGAAGTACGACCCAAATACGAAACAAGTGACCACTCTCTTAAGCAACCTAGCGTTTGCCAACGGCGTCGTTCTAAGCCAAAACGGTGATTACATTCTCGTCGTCGAGACAGCCACATGTCGGATCCTACGTTACTGGCTCAACGACACGTCTTCCACGACGACTCCTGAATCGCGCGGTAACTACGAGTTTTTCGCGGAGAGGCTCCCTGGGTTTCCCGACAACATTAAGAGGAGTCCACGTGGCGGATACTGGGTAGGTTTGAACACAAAACACTCGAAGCTGACAAAGTTCGCCATGTCGAACGCGTGGTTAGGACGCGCCGCTTTGGGCCTGCCTGTGGACTGGATGAAGGTCCATTCATACTGGGTCAAGTACAAAGGGAACGGCATGGCCGTGAGGTTGAGCGAGGGTAGTGGCGTAATTTCAGAAGTTTTCGAGGGTAAAAATGGGAATAAGTGGATGTCTATCAGTGAGGTGGAGGAAAAAGATGCAACTCTTTGGGTTGGATCGGTAAATACTCCTTTCGCTGGCATGTATAAAATTTGACTAGCATCATAATAATAATTCATACATAGTCACAAGTTATGCCCTTTAATTTAACTCATGATTTTATAGTACAAGCACTTGTTATTATTTCGTAAAATTTTAGGATTCTATATTTCTAAGTCGACATAGTTTCAAATTGAGCTCTAGCTACATGCTTGATCATAATTAACGCAAAAGGAAGTACTTATAATATCCATTATTGATATTAGAACAGTTGATATTATTTATAACATCCACGAGAAAACAACTACATAACAAAATACATATTATACGAACCTAGATGCGGTTTTTATTTATTGAGCTCAAGGTACCTTCTTAGAGATTAGGCACTATTTTCTCTTTTATTTTGACATACGTAGTTATAGTGATTAACCATGCATTGCATGCATACAAACATAGAGTTTGTGTTACACGCCAAATCATGGCTTAGATTCTTCCTTCTTATTCTCTCCTTCCGTGGCCATCGGCTGGGACTCAACAGTTTCCATAACTTCGTTGGCCTCAGCTTGACTTCTGCAACAGTAGCTGCACCGTCCATGCCACCACCCGCAGCATCCATACCAACAACCACCACCACGTCGCCCACCACCACCACCACCACGCCGGCCGCCGCCACCGAAACCCTGTTGAGGGTCAACAACGTTGGCCTCAACAGCCTCGGCCTCGGGCTCCACAGCTTGGGGTCGTCTGCAACAGTATCTGCACCGTCCATTCCACCACCCACCGCAACATCCGTACTGACAATAACCACCACCACCACCCCCACCCCCACGCCTGCCGCCGCCACCGAAACCCTGTTGAGGGTCAACAACGTTGGCCTCAACAGCCTCGGGCTCGAAAGCCTCGGGCTCCACAGCTTGGGATCGTCTGCAACAGTATCTGCACCGTCCATTCCACCACCCACCGCAACACCCGTACTGACAATAACCACCACCACCCCCACCCCCACGCCTGCCTTGCTGGGGGTCTATGACATCGGTTGCTTCAGCACTTCGCTTCACTTCATCCGTAGCTACACCTGTGATATACAGTTTATACACCATGGATTATATATTCGGTCATTATTATGCGAAAGAGTACGTACAATGGTATAAGATATATATTTGTACATAAACATATTACCATGTGTGGCATCGGTTGATGTATCCGCAAAAACAGCGAGGGAGAGACAAAAGAGCAAAGCCAAGAGAGCGAGAGACTTGAAGGTTCTCATGTTTTGTTTTAGTTACACAGAATAGAACACTTAGCTAGCTTGTTCGGTTTGTTGAGGATATGACTTTTTTTTTAGTGAAGACTGTATGAGCATAGCACATCTATTTATAGTTGGCCAGCAAAACTTGGTGACAAGAAACCAGTCAATTATGTTGTGTGGGGGAAGATAAATGACATATTTATGGATTTTTTAAACGTTTTATAGAAAAATTAATAAATATATCATATATTATGATGGAGTAGAGTCTAAATTAAACTTTGGTTTTTTGGTTTTGCGAAAGTAGAGTCTAATGAACTGATCGAGTAAGATTATATAGAAGCTTTGATGCTATATGAAATGTTTCAAGTTTTCTCGTCTAGTTAAGCTTCGGGAGGATGGATATTTTCTATTCAAAATTCATAATGTTAACATCTATAGCTCTTTTGTCAATTTATATTATATCGAATACTACTCTTTTTTACTAATTGTGAAAGCATTTTGCAATTCGAAATATATAACACCGTAAAATGTGATGATGAAAAAACGAAAAAAACAAGTATATTTATTGCATACTTGCAAGCATTTCCAATTAACATCGGAAATATATCATAGTGTCGCGACTCACGTTTTATGTTAGCAAAATTGCACCGTCTCCATTTCTTAAAGGTAAATATGTTTCTTCATTGTGGACAACAGACACTGTAGCTCGGAAACAAAAAAAAAAAACTTAAGTTGTCATATTTTGCAAATAGTCAGATCAGATTTGAATACCATAAACGGATAAAATTGTTTTACTTTTATATAATCGATGTCACGAATATAAATAACACAACAAAAGAATAATTGATTTTTTGGTCACTACTCACTAGTCAACAAATAAAATAAAACTCACAACTTCAACGGATAGTGATGCTGTTTTGTCAGCTATATTGGACATATATGTTCCACACTGCTAATAGTATATCTTTATAATTTAAGTAAACACATAGAAATACTACACAAAGAGTTAATAATTAATTTCTTATCTAACTTCTTAAATTTATACATACAAATTATACAATCTGATTCTGTTTATTCGCTATTAATGTATACTGAATAGTAAAATATTTCATTTTCAAAAAGAAATTGTTAAATTTAATATATTTAAATATTGACAGGTTAATGATAACAAAAAAGAGATAATCATATGTTTAGTTTAATCGGCTAGAAAAGACTTGAGATAGTCTGGGATCAAACTCAAATTAACACTATACATTAACATAAATTTTGTTTCTCGGTTACTGCTTAATTAAAAAAAATAATAATAACAATTCAAAGACCCATAACGAAAGAGTTGAACGTTGAAAACCATTTCAAGCATCGAAAGGTTCAACACTAAACTCTTCTCTGTGATTCCATGTGTAAATGCCATGCTCTCTACATAATCTATGGTGCTTACACGTGTCCAACAGTAGTCACAAAGTTCCTACTCTTGGACTTCAAACTCACCGTTCGAAATGATAATGTTTAGCTTCTATACATTCCAAAAACAATGGCACAATCCCAATTCAAACTCTTCCTTATTTTGGAAATATCACTAAAACTGATCTAAATGAAGGAAAACATATGACCGGACTGGTATGGTATGGTATAGACGATGGAACTTGAAATGCCACTACTTAGACCAAATTCAACATTAATTCGCCTGATGAAGTAACCGGACCAGACCATTATTATCTAAGCACATCGAAGCCACCATATTCATTACAAAACGTTACTATATTTTTTTCTTTTCTTTTTAATCCTTTTTTTTTGTGGGTATAAAACGTTACTACATTAACTTTTCCTTCCTTGATGAACCCCTGATCTTGATCTTCCTTTTATTGTTATTTTCTTTAAAAGATTGATACAATATACAGTAATTGAAATGAATTATGCTCCAAAAACTATTGATATGTTGTTGTAATTACCTTCTACTAGAAAAGGGTTAAATAAAAAAACAAACTTGACTGGAAAGAAAACACAATCATCCTAGCATTTCAATACGTTTGAGTGGACCGTATTCTAGATGCGTGATTAAAATTACAAAATAGTTGTCTCTCGTGGTAAAAGAATATTGACTGAACTGTTTTACGGAGAAATTTTTATCAATTAAAACAATTACAAAAAAAAAAAAAAAAATCGGACGTGACCCCCTCCTCCGCATTATGATATTTTGATGAAGTCATATCATGTGGAGTTGTTGACTATGATCAGTGATCACGCATCTATCCATTATTCTTACGTACGTGTAACAACTAACAAATTTGTTATAATAGCAACACTGAAGATTTTGGAAAGCATTCACAATATTTCGGAAGACATTGGACAACAACGACCGACAGATCTACCTACACTTGCTCCATCACAAGATCTTTACTTTTATTTTTAATTCTAATTCATTGCATGCATATTCGCATGAGTTAAACAAAATTTAGTAATCTATCATCTGGTCACATCACCACTAAAATTGCAGACCAATATAGTTGTAACAAGTCGTAATAACACATAAACATAAGCGTTTAAGTTTCCTAAAGAAAACTTTTGTAAACTGCAGACCCTGTTGAATTCTGTAATGGGAGAATTAATCATATGTCAAAAACAATAACAAATGTAGAGTCGTTAGTTAGCTCAATCGGGTCGAATCTAGAGTTATGCTGTAGAGTTTAGAGGAAATCGGATAATCTTAATTCATAAGTTATTGATCCGGTAATTAAAGTAGAACTTCTTGATTAGAAAAATAAAAATAAAAATAAAAAGCTAGTAAAAGCAGAAAGCACCCGGTTTCATTTAACATAAGAAAACAAAGTTGAGAAATATCGAATACTATTAGATTTGTAATTACTTATCAAACGAACGACGTTACGTCTTTTTTGAGCATTGGTGCAATATAATGACACTCAAAATTTGGTGCAATATAATGGCACTCAAAATTCTCCTTCTCCACAATGGGTCCAATTATGTTTTCCTTATCATCATCAGACTTTTCTAATCTTCTTTTGATATATCATGATGAGATCTTAAACATCATAAAAATTATCATCTATGTCAATGTCGTATTTGTATATCCGAAACTAACGAGAATTATTGAGAAGTACGTATAGTATTATTATGAAAAAAGAAAAGAAAATCAACTCAATTTGAAATCTTAATCTTGTTTGGTTTCTTTCACAAAATCATCATCAACAAACAAGTAATGTTAATTCCGAAGCTTCATACATATATAAAAATCTATGAACGGCCTCCCTAATAACTAGTGTCTTCTAACCCTAAAAATATGTAGAAAACGGTCTTGTGTCAGCAATTGAAGATAAGAGTACGTCTAAAGGTCCTTAAAGGATCCGATATATCCTCAAAATTCAAAGAAACACTAAACCCAAATCTGACTTTGTGTGTTCTTCTTCTTCTATACGAAAATTAACCACAAGAAAAAAGCAGAGAACATACATTATCTATAAGTTGGGTCTTTGTCAGTAATATGGTCAATCAAAATGATCCATTAAATGGGGCCTAAAATTATACACTTTAATCGTGTGGCCCATATTTGTCAAACATGTAGGCCCGTTTTGTTAATTTCTAAGCCACGTATTTTGTCTATGAGGTCCCTCTAAATTGACCGTTTCGTCATTTGTATCCTTATATTAATTTGCATGGCACATAATTGGTCAGGACAGCAATTTTCTTACTTTTTCTCTTATGAATGATTTAACTTTTATCCAAAATGAAAGCTTAAACGTTTTCCCACATAATAATTGTCTGTGTCGTTATATAACACTAAGACTACCTGACGACATACCCAAACATAAACTAAAAAATGTGAATAATAATCATCGTATGCGTCAATTCCTTGTATTGGCTAATTTTGAAGTTTCAAAGAGATTAATATATCATCAATCAGACAAGTAGAAGTCTGTATTGTTTAAGGATGAATAATTGTGTATAATCATACATTATATTATAGGATAAAATAAGGCTACTTTTTTTTTATGATTGGTCAAGAACATAACTTTAATCTGGATCTGAACTTTGAAAACCAACGTTCCAAACCCTATCATTTGATGTGGGATAGAGACAGTAACATGGCTTTTATTTGTTGTTATAAAAACTTGTAATGATGTAGCCACTAATAATATGCCACATCATTAGTTCCTCTGATTAACGGATTAGAAGAAAAAACAACTCGAAGCGGATAATAATGATACGAAAGGGTATAATTGTAATAACATTATCTTTCTTGGGTAAAAGATTCTCTCCGCACACGCCTTTCTTCTGCTTTTAATCGCGTTTATAATCCCGAGACGACAACGGGAGCAAAATCATCATAGAGCTACGATGGCGTTACGAATCAGGAAGGCGACGACACTTCTCTTCTCCGGTGGGATCACTCAGGGTGCGAATCGGATGGCGAGAACCGGAGCATTGCTCAGCCGTTGGATCTCCTCTGCTTCATCATCTTCAGCTGTCGTGGCGGAGGATGATTCCGGTGGGGTTTACGGATTGGGGAGTGTTTTGAAGGAGTACGAAGATTATAGGAGATCTCTCTATGGTGAGATCACGCACAAGGCTTTGCTTGTTGATGCTGTTGGTACTCTCCTTGTTCCCGCTCAACCTACTGCTCAGGTCTGTCTGATATATCTCTGCTTGACTCAATCATTACACAAATGCTTACGGTTTTACTATAATGTGAATATATTTAGTGGAATTGATGTTTGGTTCTGAGTACGGTTTGATCAATTTGAAAGCGATTGATGCTTATTGTTTTGAGTTTTGTCATGTTGGAAATGTGAGATGCTTACTATATGATCTCTGCTTGTTCCTATAATTATTAGAATGGAAGTTTCAATGTGTGAATTCTGATTTGTGTTAGAGATTTTTGAATCTGTAGATATACAAGAATATTGGAGAGAAGTATGGAGTTGAGTTCTCGGAGGCTGAGATACTTACTAGATACAGAAGAGCTTATCAGAAGCCATGGGGCGGATCTCACCTTAGGTATCAATCAATTATCAACTATCCGAAGCTAAAGGGTTGAGTATCTGTGGGATTAAATAAATGTGTGGTGTTCTTGATCATTGATTCTTTGTTTACAGATATGTAAATGATGCGAGACCTTTCTGGCAGTATATAGTGACTGCATCAACAGGCTGTTCGGATTCTCAGTACTTTGAAGAGCTTTACAGCTATTTTACTACAGAACATGTTTGATCTCTGTTTTACAGCTATTATACTTGATGAACGCGTTGAAGTTTGTAACTATCTCTTGATATCTATTTATCCTATTTGTTTTATCAGGCGTGGAAGTTATGTGATCCAGATGCAGAGAAAGTGTTCAAGGCTATTAAAGGAGCCGGTGTAAAAGTTGCCATTGTGTCCAACTTTGATACTCGTTTAAGACCCCTACTACGAGCACTGAGATGTGAAGACTGGTTTGATGCTGTAGCTGTTTCAGCAGAAGTAATAAAATTTCTTTTCTTATGTTTTTTTGTTGATGATCTGAAATGTTTTGTGAGTGAGTTTGTATATACAGTACTAAAGGTTTTTGGTTAATTGTTTTGCAGGTTGAAGCAGAGAAACCAAACCCGACTATCTTCTTAAAAGCTTGTGAGTTATTAGGAGTGAACCCTGAGGATGCGGTTCATGTAGGAGATGACCGTAGGAATGATGTATGGGGTGCTAGAGATGCGGGCTGTGACGCTTGGCTATGGGGAAGTGAAGTTACTTCCTTTAAACAGGTAACGAATCTCTCTGATTTCCTCTACTCAAGAAAGAGTTGAAACTTATTATTGTTAATTGAAGCGGAATGTGTTTTTTTGTTGGTACTGCAGGTTGCTCAACGGATAGGAGTGAAGGTCTGAAGTAAAGCATATGAGAGAAATGGTTCAGACATGTTCAGGCTTCAGTTTTAGCTTTTGTGTTTCCTGAGCAGTTTTGTATATTTGATTTCTCTTTTGTAGTATGTGTATGTATTATGTTGTTGCTTGTGTTTAAAAAAAAAAACAGAAAATGATGTTTTCTGTGATCAATAAAGCTTCGTGATCACTGTTGACCCGAACAGAAGTCTTTGTACAGTACGAACAAAATACCAAAAGTTGCAAACTATCAGTAGACAAATACATAGGAAAAAGAAAAATCAGTGGACAAATACAATATAGAGAAACCTAATCAATCTAACTATCAACAGTATGCTCCAAATTGTTGACAAATCGTTCACATTCTAGAGATACAAATACATACTTACATTCGAAATTAAAAGCGAGTAAATTTTGAGTCATTTATTTTGGTGTCGTCATTGTCCTACCGCACAAACATTAAAAACAAAAAGAATGCAGCCCATTATCTTACATTACATCCTTTAAAAAAGCCCATTTAGTTATTTGGTATACATAAACTAGGGCCACCTAACTAGAAAACTAAAGAAACAATCACAAGTAGTAGCATCTCTATTTTATCCCGTCCATGGATAGAATAGAATCTAAGGCTTTTGACCTGACCGAGATGACCGGAGTTGACCTAATAAGAAAATAGCTTTAGCGACGATAGCCATTACAACAATACACAATATAAACTCTAGTTAATATACTTAAATAAGTCATTAATGTTATATATTAGACAGATTACAACAATACACGCACTGCGTTTGTAAATATGATTACTGGGTCACTATTCCACGTGATCCGCACGAGCTTCTGAGTAGTTCCCGTCCACCAAACCCGTGTCTCCATGTGTACCTCTCAGTGTCTGTCTCTTTCTCTTCCAGCTGCATCATCATAATATATATATTTTTTTTTGAGACAAACATCATAATACATTCTCTATATATGTCAAAAAATGTTATTGTATGAAATTTACGGATACCCCAACTCTGTATCTCTATTTATAAAAATAATATTTTTTCTTCTTTAACTGTTACCGTTGTTAGCTAAATAGTTTGCTTATCATATCGAATCTATATTTAATCACATCAGAAAACAGATATTTAGATTTCCTGGTTTATAACTTACTAAGTTCACATTTTCACTCAAACAGTTACACTGATGTGAACTATTACGTTTCAATGAAAACATTAAGCTTCCGCCCCCCCCCCCCCCCCCCCACCCCCAAAAAAAACGAAAACAATAGAGATTGTGATATCTCTACACTATGGTATAAATTATAAATTGCATGAATCCGTAGGTCAACAGGTGATTGTTGGGACATGCTCCTGCTTGGGGAAAAAGTGTTCAACCACGTGTCAACGCACGTCCACTCTCGACCTCATGTATTTTTTTAATTTACAACACATAAATACATACATTTATATTATACAACACAGAGTTATATTTCTTTATTTTATTTTTTCTTGTATCCGTGTGTGTGTGTATACATATAAATTGGGACATAAATAATCCAACTACCTCACCAGCATAATCCTAACTGAAACAGCTTATAGAGAGCCTTTTAACTCTAATCTAAAACTCTAAAAAATGTGTGCACTTATCCCTTCATTATTTCCCAGTTTCGGCTGGCCTTGCGGAGATCATAGCTTCTACGAAAACGACGACCTAACGAACGCGTTTCTTGATTTTCCATTGCCGGACTTGACGGTGGCTCATCAGAATGTGTTGCCGGAGAAAAATAGAACATTACTAGACAATCCCGTGGTGATGAGGAAGCTTAATCACAACGCCAGCGAGCGTGATCGTCGCAAGAAGATCAACTCAATGTTCTCGTCTCTTCGTTCTCGTCTTCCGCCTAGCAATCAATCGGTAACCACTAGCTAGTTTTCAGATTTATTATTTTTCTACTTCTTTTATAAACTTCTGTAGAAAAACAAGAAACGTATAAATATTTACTCGTTAAACATTGAAATAACTCAAAATATCAAATGTTTTAGTGCAAATTCTTAAACCAGCTTCTTATATATATGCATGTTCTTTTTGCTATTTCGATGTTGATCAGAGTAGTTATATTTGTTATGTTTCTCTAAAGCAAACGAAAAAAAAAAAATACACAAAATCGGCCTATCTATATTAATATAAGAAAACTGAACGATGTATGTTCTGTGTGAATTTCTTGCAGAAGAAGTTAAGTGTTTCCGCAACAGTTTCACAGGCACTGAAGTACATACCAGAGCTGCAAGAGCAAGTTAAGAAGCTCATAAAGATGAAGGAAGAGCTGTCGTATCAAATCTCGGGTCAAAGAGATCTCGTTCACACCGAGCAAAATGGTAAGCCAGAGAAAGGGGTCACAAGTTATAGATCAGCAGTTTCTGCGACTAGGCTCGGTGAGACCGAAGTGATGGTTCAAATATCATCGTTAGAGACTGGCAATTTTTCGTTTGGGAATGTGTTGAGCGGTGTAGAGGAAGATGGGTTGGTTATTGTGGATGCTTCTTCTTCAAGGTCTCAAGGAGAGCGACTCTTTTATACCTTGCATCTTCGGATGGATAGTTGCAAGCTAAATTCCGAAGAGCTAAGTGATAGGCTGTGTTTCTTGTACGAGAAATGTGACAATTCATGTAAATGATCAATAATAAATGATGCCATTTGTTCGTTTTCCTTGTCTCCCTTTAAAACTCGAAGTTCTTTATAAATAGTATATGAACATTCTGCATACGCAAGAAGGTTTAGTAAGCATACAAGTCTTTGACTTGAAGCCAGAAGATTTAACAACCTTCAAGGGAGAGAAAATGGCTACAAATTCACGTATGGAGAAACCATGGCGATAGTTTTTGTACATCTAGTAAATGTGTTGTGTGCAACATCTATTTATGAATTTATCTATGTATGTTCTATGAGCATATGCGTGTACAGATCACACATATGGACACTAATTATCTTAATTTTATAACAAAGGAATGATCTGAAGTCATTTTTGTTACCTTTTGATTCACACAACTTATTGATGATGAAACTCACTGTTTTTTTTTTTTTGGTAGAATGAAACTCACTGTTTAAATACACATCCCAACGATATTAGAATAGTTCAGAACCTGATCTTAAATTAGGCGAATGATCGATTTTGGGCCTTAATTGGATAGATAATTTTGGCCCAGTTTTACTAAGTATTAAATATTTGTCTTCTTTTTCTTTTTTCTTAATCTTAATCTTAATCTTAATCTTAATCATCTTAATCTTACCCTTACTTGTCTTTTTAATAACCAAAAATGGCATGCAAAAGGGAATAATAACTTTTAATTTTTCTCTGGGTAGACTGCATCAACGAAGCTGTAAAGCCTTACAACCACCAAGTTGAGAACGAGCAGACCAAATAAAAAAGGAAACTACTTAAAATAGAAAAAAATATTGTAAAACAACCAAATTGTCAAATAATAATACCAAAGAAATGCCAAATCCACGGGAAAGCATATAAACCAGTGCTGTTAGGTGCAATGCATCCTCCATATTTCAAACTTGTATGATGAATTATAATTTCTAGATTTTTTTTTTTTTTTTTTGGTTGCTGGCACCACCAACTTGCTTTACTATCTCATTAAATTCAGCAAATGCTCTATTTTTTTTTCATTAATATTTATCATCTTTTTTTATATTGCCACACTGAAGATTTAAAACCATTATTAAACCATCATCAACTTTGTAGTGCGATACATAATTTTTTTTGAAGGGAATTAAAATTGGCTAGTTGTAAAATTATATTAAAATATTATCACTTAAATAAAATTAGTTATATAGTTTTTATTCCCTCTATATGTATTTTTTTCCTGTCCATTTAATTCGAATCAGTTGTTCCTGCTACAGTACTACCTATCATTATAATTTCTTCTATTTTACAATATATTTTAGTTAAATACTAGTATGAATTTTTAATTTTAAATACTATAAGTCACTGTTTTATTTTAATAATAAGTCTAATTGTGATTATTATTATTATTATTATTATCTGAAGAGGGAGAATTTAAGACAAAGGACCTCATTGGGAACTCCAAAAACAATGTACAGAAAAGTACATCAGCCTCCGGTCTCCGTCAACTTACCTATAACATCTAAAATAGTAGCTTTGGGGGATGTTCATGTTCATGCATCTACCCTTTTTCTCTCGTTGCTTGCAGTAAAATACTTATTTTCTTAAGCTTTTTTATTCTTCTTCCAGAAGTTTCAGTCAGTACAACTAGTAATAATAATAATGATTTAACTCGATTAAATATGAACGAAGAAAAATAGAGAGAGAGAGAGGCCAAAACAGTAATCATTATAGACAGAAGAGGTAACAATTATGGTTGAAGCAAAGCAAAGGACGAAAGAGATCAGTGAAAACAAAGGCAAAGGACTCAGGACTCAGGAGTAGTGTGAGATTAGTTTATTTGATTACTTGAATCAAGACATAATATCAGTTTCACAGCTGTGACCTGAAACCGGCACTTTGGAATTTTACCCTTTTTTGCACATTTCCTGACATGTATTTGTTGTCTTGTATCCCTCCTACTTCTAATTGCAAAATCTAACTCCCGATTTTATTCATTTAGTCTTTTTAACTCTTCTCAAGTGGGGTTTTATTGTTTGTTTATTCTAACTTGACCCTTTTGTTACTTTGGACAGGGTCAATAATAGGGTGTTTATACACATTCTTCGACAAAAAAAAAAAAGTTAAAACAGTAATACTATTACCACTAATCAAACCACTAAAAAAATATATTATATGTTTTGTCAACATAGTCATAAATCATTAGATACATATTTGAGAAAATAAAAACAAATTACTAGTATTAAAAAATTAAAAACCACATAATTTTAAAAAATATACATACTTGTATTTTCATTAAATTTTGTATTTACTTCCTTTATCTAAGAAAAATAATTTGCTCAAACAAAAAAGAAATATCTAAGAAAAATTAAAATCTTGTTGGGATGTCAAAATATGTAGAACAAGATATAAATACATACACCTCTACATATATTTAGAGATAGACATTTCAACTTTCCCAATTGCCACTATATATAAACCAGAGCCAGACACAAAAGGCAGAGAAGGATCTAAGACATTTCTATATATTCTTCATTAAAAAAATATATTAGTTGGTAAACTTAAATACTAATGGAAAATGAGGGTTCATGATCAACGGCTTAGATTTGATGTCACACCCAAACCGATGGGTTTGTCCGGAGGAAGTTCTTTGGTCACGGCAAGATCCGTCGCAGTTCTTCTCTTTCTCTCTCTCCTTCTTCTGATCCTTCCGCCGTTCCTTCCGCCTCTCCCACCGCCTCCGGTGACACTCCTCCTCCTCCCTCTCCTCCTCATGGTTCTCCTTGTCTTCTTGGCCTTTTCTCCATCTAACGAGCCCAGCCTCGCCGTGGAATCTCTCGAAGCCGCCTGAAGTCCGCGACTCCCGCACCGTACGTACGTACGTATGTACATACATATATGCATTACGCAACTGTTGTATAAGCTAGTGGATATGTGTATGTGTCTCAAAGGCTTTAAGTTTCGTGCAAGTAAGATCATGTCATGTGATGATAGATCTCCTCCGAGTTTTATTTTTCAAGGATTTCGTGTATATTTATTGTTTTTAATTACTTTCTATGAGCTATTAGATTTTCTTTTGCTTTTCTATTCGTTTTTTCTTTTCTTTTTTAATTTGTAGAAGAATTTTGTTTTATTTGTAGAAACCTTCTTTGATAATTAATATACGTACGTACGTACGTTTATGTTTATCTCTTCTTGATAATATACGTACGTATTTAATTTGTAGAATAATATTGCCTTTTGACTCTCTAGTTTTCATTTTTGTAATCCGAACTTTTTTTTTCTCAGGAAATTAAATACTGAAATTAGTTTACCAAGCAACAAATAATGAAAAGTATGTAATCCGATGTCTAGTTTGTGTTTTATTTATCATTTCGGATACAAAGTATTTAGCCAAAAAAATTCTATACATCTTCAACTAATCTTGAAATTATAAACGGCAAGGATAATACCTGTTAAGCTATATACAACTATCTAGAAGCTCAAAATGATAACAGGACGTTGCATCAATTTTGAAAGCGGAAGATTGGAATCTTTTTCATGCGATACAATTGTGTATGGTGTCGCAAATTCTAATCCTGATGGACAAATGGAATGCTAAGAGCTCACAAACCTTTTAGTCCCAAAGCAAACACAGTTTTCAAATTTGATTGAGGACATATGTCGTTTGGCGTAACGCTTTGCATGTATTGCATTCATTTCAAACCGGTTCCCCGCCAATGTAACGAAGTGGCAGACTGTTCTGGTCAAGATGCCAAAATGGCTTCTCGACAAAAAGGAGATCTCAAAGACTCTTTCAAATTTAAAAAAAAAATTAGAATTGTTGTTTAGAAAAAAATATATTTTAATATACTCATGGTTTAGCCAAAACCTCTTATAGAACAGGTAATGTGAAATATTTAACAGTATGACCCATAAACTTAAGATAACTGCAAGTAGCTAGTCTGGTGCAACACCACAATATGTATTATGTAATAAGGACACTTTATATCATCTTACTACTTACATCTATCACTTGTTTAATTAATAATTTTGGTTTGTACAACTAGATTTATCATTGGGTCTGGTGTGGACCACACACATTGGAAACAATAAGGGAATCGTCCTTTGATGTCCGAGAGACAGACTATAAGTGGATGCGCCATCTGGTCACAAGCCATCGACGACACACAGCTTAGATTCTTTTAATATGGTCAAAAAGTCATTTCTGATTTTATCATCTTTTTTTTTCTTTCTTAAGTCTATTCTCTCCTTCGTTTCCTTTTTCCCAAGTTTCTTCAAAACGTATGATTGTTTTGTTACTATCTCTTACTTAGGTCATATATTTGGATAGTTGAACGTCGACTGTTTAAATGAATAGTCTAAAACCAGAAAACCAAGAAACACGCTCATTCTCTATACGTGTATCAGTGTGCTGACCAAATAGTCCCATTTTTCAACTATACACTCAATAATAATACATACGTACTACTGACTATGTGGTCTATACTCTAAGCTACATATATACAGCTAGGGTGAACTGTATCACTTTGTAAAGCCAATCAATAGGTAAATGTTTATCCTTAGCTTTCAATATACTACTATCCATCACGCAAAAAGATCCACAACATGTACAAATTGCGTTGAATCCTAATTTTGTCTTTGTGCCAATGGTTTTTGGAACGAAGAACTTTTTTTTTTCTCTTTGGGGCAAAGGAAATGAAAAAACAATATATATAGATTTATAGATTTGACTTGTACGTAGGCACGACGGCTGGCGGGTGAAAAAAGAGTCACTAACTTATGATTCTGTGACGTAAATATAAAAATAGGTTGGGGATGAGCATTATCGTTCGTCGGTCTAATGATATAACTCAAAGAACTGTGTAAATTCTGCGAAAAGAAAGATGTATTGACTTCATAAATATCATGCATGCATCTATTCATACACTACGTTCCAATTTTCCAACAAGTGGATGTCAAAAAGGAAATCAGTTTCAAATTTAATCACGAAATTGTTGGTTCTGATCATTATTAATTCAATGACTACATTTTTGTATTGATGTTGTTGTGTTAACCACTCAAAATTTAGATCTGACAACTGTTCCAAGTAAAAAAGATCCATAATCCTAATTTTTGTCCGGTGAGGTAATGTAATATATATGCGATCATTTATCCGCGAAAATAGTGTGCGTAAGATTCGAGACAATGTACAAAACAAAAAAAAGGAGATTTGACCAAATTCAAGTAAGAAATAGAACAAAATAATAATTATATATATACTTAAATGATTAAAGAAAAATAGTGTGACCGCTTTGCTTTATATTATATAGAGTCACTATCTATCGACAAAACAAAAAGCATACGAGAAGGCATTTAATTTGTCCACAAAAATCAGATCCACTGCACCTATACATACATATGAGAACTAACGCATACGTCTTCAAATTCTGCTCTTTATTTTCTTGGTCACGAGATTAAGGGCTTTTCCCATTGACTCAAAATCATAAACTTAGGGATACATTTGGAGAAAAATAAAGGAAAACAAAAGGTTGGGGATGGAATTAGATTGTGAAACGACGTTAAGTGATGATTACGTGACTCATCATATAATCCCCAGACAGTAGACACGGAATGTAATATGCTTTTGTTTTACAAAATTCAAATGTTATTAATAGAATTATGGAAAGTCAAATGTTTGGAACTCTTATAATTCGCATAGAAAGTTGTATCTTCTATAACGTCTGGAACTCTTATGGGTACCAAGTGTTACATTTACATATTTATTTTTTTAAAAAATACTGTGTCGTCTTTTGTTCTTCGTTTGAGTTCTTTTCCTTTTTTTTTTTGTATTTATTAGTGTCTTTTCTTTTTCTTCTTTACAGCCAAAAATATGCGTTATCTAATTTTTAGCTTTTCTTATATGGGCATTATATTGTAAATTTATCAATAATCAAATAGTAAATGTATTTACTAAAGAAATAACTAAATTTATTTAATTATAAAAAAACTATAATTATTTACAAAAACAAAAAAGTATTGCAAAGAGTACAAAATATGGATGATCAAATATTCTATTGATGGCTCGTCTCGCTATCCTCTAAGGCCCGAATCAAACCGACCTTGATTCTTCTCTTTGAATATATGTACCACGACTTATATAATTATCGTTTCGTTTTCTAGCTCTGAAATGTCTTAATCTTTTCCATCCTCTGAGTCTGACCTCTCCCTCATCTAAGGAATCATGTAATTCAACTTCCTACTCAATACTCATCATTTTTATTTTTTGCCAGCCACATTTTTTTGTTATAGTCCAGCAAAACTCTTCAAGTTTTACTTTAATATATACTGTATCATATTGTTACATCTCTATACAAGCCTCTAATACTTACATTATAATAACAGCAAAGGATCCAACAAAAAAAAACTTTTATGTTTGAAGAAAAAAAAAAGATCACACTTCACATCTCTTAAAAGGAGAAAATAAATAAACATAGAATTTTGATTAGCCGTTGAGAAAAAACTAAAAATGAACAATCGCAATAAATAGGGTTAAATGTATATGGAATAAGATTGAAATAAATACACACTTAAAAGAAAAAACGAATTGGTAATCAGATTCAGAGCATCAAACACAAAAACTCTCTCCTCTAAATTCACCAACCCTCCTTTACGGTTTCAGTCATCTAAAATCACATTTATGGAAATTAATTAAAGCCGCCACGTTAATACGTTTCTAGCCTACCCATGTCAAACGTTACGTTCCTCCACATTTTGTTTAGTTTCTTATTTATTATTTATTTTTATTTTTATTTTTTGCAACAACCTTTAGATATAAGTTATATATTTTCCTACGTTGTCAATATAACGTTAGATTCCATTTTCTTAAAATTTTATTACTTTTATCAAAATTCCGATTTCACTATATATAAAATTTATAAAGAAGAGAAAGGTAATTGATTATTACATAGTATGGAATTATTATTATTATTCTTTAACAATGTGTGGAGATAAATGTCATTTATAATATATATTATATTTTAACGAAAAATTAGAGAAGAGGATATATATATATATATATATTTAAACCGGTTAAAAATAAAAATAAAATAAAAATAATGGTAAAGGGTGGTTTTGCCTAAGCCATTGGGCGAATAAGCAAATAGTGTTGCTCAGTGCATGAGCTTCACCTGTAAGATATAACGTCTTTCTCTCTCACACACATAGAAAAGGAAAACGAACAAAACATACAATTTACGGACTTTTTTTTTCTTCTATCAAAAACCTTATATGCGACTATATATATGCACACACATATATGTGCAAGAACATAGAAAGAACAGAAGATTTATATAATTATACTAAAGGAGCATAGGGAATGTTCATGATCGGAGTGGTGATGGTGCTATTGGCGGTTCTTCCGGCCGTTCTGCCACCGCTTCCGCCGCCTCCGATGATATTGATGGGGATCCCGGTGGTGCTGATGCTAATGCTGGTTTACTTAGCCATTAGTTATCCACCTCATCTTCTCTCTTCTTCTTCCTTTGACACTACCCCTAGTCGTGTAATGTGACGGTGGTAGTGAGAGACAAATGTGCCTATTCAATCCAGATGAACACAACGCCGCAGATATGTAATTGCGTCTTCGTTTTGATGGATTTTGGTTTCTTGTTTCATTTGAACTGTGAATCCATGCAGTTTCCCATTTGATTCGAATTTAGACCTTTTTCTTTGTTTCTTCTTCTTTCTAATTAGGGGATTCAAATGGGATCTTCTGGTAAGAGTCAATGTTAATATCTGTAGTGTAATCTCTAATTTTTCTAATTATAATCAAACCAACTTCAATTGATTCAAGAATACGTACTAGAGATGTATGTTTATCATCAGACCATATATTATTTTAGAACACTCAATTGATTGTGGATTCGAGTTTCTACATTTCACACTGAAGTTTTGCATTATGCATGCAATATGTGAATTTCGATTGTTTTTATTTATTTATTTGATTTACTTTTTATGTGTTATATTATATAACGTACGTCCGTCACTCGTTGTTAAGGAATCAGTTCTTTCACTCACTCACGTTCTTAAATCGCTTTGGATTTGACGGAGGGGGACGCTAGTTAATGAAAGTGAAACCGTTTCATTTATTTATTTCAACGTTACAATTAAAATAAAATACATATGGGGAAAGGAGTTACAAAAAAAGCTGAACACAAGAAGAGTGTGGATCAACTCGGAACAATCTGTCTTGAGAAGTTTTGGTATGCATTACCACTCTCGAAAGAGTATGCTTTACATCTAGCTTAGCTCCCCACTAAATAGCGTTATCACCGTTGTTGATTATAACGAGCGAATAATTTCTTATTTATGTATCTCCGATCCTTACATGCTATACTTTCACGTACGTACGTTTAGTGTAATTGACTATATATGGTTGTTCCCGATTCACACTATAGAAAACTCTTATAAGTATAATATTATTTTGCCCCAAAAAAAAAAAAAGTAGTATAATATAAAAAAGCATTTATGGTTATTTCCGATTTATTCTATAAAAAAGGTTTCTCGTTTATCACTCTTCCAGTGAAACCACATAATCCAAGGAAATAATTCTGATCTATCTCGTCAATCGTCATCACATGTTGGCTCGAAAGTCTTTTTCGCCTTGTTTATTAGATTTGTGATGAATGTGAAACTTAAGAAGAAAAAATAAACTATTCTAAATCTCTATTTATCAATCTAAAATCCTAAATAATGGTAATGCATGCTAGAAATATTAAAAAGATACTCTACTCCTGATGAAAATAAAATATTTAAGTAAATTTAGATAATAATAGGATATTTAACATATTTTGATCCTAGTCCCAAAAAGACATTGTGATACCTTCAATAAGAGATATCCAGAACATCTGTTTGCATCAGGATTATTTATCAGGTGCTGCATCAAGAGCCAGCCCTAAATATAGCCAACCAAAGTTATCGAAACTTTTACAAAAATACAAAAAAAAAAAAGTTTAGTTTAGGTTATTAGGTATATTTGAACTGCAAGTCTGCAATCGCAAGCATGAGTCTGGACTGCTTGTATCGACGACCAGGTCTAATCTGCATTAGGGTTCTTCTCAAAGCAGAGGTCGTTGATGTATCAAATGTCGATCATGCAAGAAATCAGTTTTTTCTTTCTCCACGGCCGTTAGTTATTTCAATTCTTAGTATTAGAGATATGTTTTATTGGTAAGGTCGCTTTAAATTGGGATGGTTTAATTAGTGGACCAGCGAAACGAACGTCGATAAAACTTTGTAAGCATCATTAATTGCTGATTACCGACTGAACATTTAAATGATTCCTTTATTTTCTTGAAAATTTCGTTTTTTCTTTTTCTTGTGTCGACATAATGAGGTTGATTTCGTAACAAAAACAAACAAACAGTCAAAATTAACGGCAGAGATCAGATAATAAAATCACAAGTTTTATAGACAAGTACAATGTATACTGTTGGTTTTTGGAGAAGAGAAGAGAAGAGAAGAGAAGACGTAACGAATTATATCGCAAATGCAGTGAACTTAACACAATCTCTTTGCCATTTTTGTTGTTGTTGTTGTTAAAATTTAGTAAAATGCTGACATCTACCTCTGCCTTTCGGTGAGTATGCAATGAACGTGTCAATTTCCAATTTTTGGTGCTTTAAACAACTTTCGATTTTTTTTGGGTTTGTTTTAAGAACATTGGAAAATAAATACTGACGTTAAGACACGGGCGTTCACACGTGTCAGCTATATCCCTGTTTCTGTTAACCACGCGAGAGAGAGAGAGCTGAGACAACAGAGGATATTAAAAAACTTAATGGGAGTTTTTGTCAACGAACACACACACATACGTACCTTTCTCGTGACCCATTCATTACCTATTTGGGGACAAACATCGGTTTATACAAACTGTCTTTTAAAATCTTTTTAAATTTTCAACGTACATGCATTTGCTAGAATATCTCAACGACCCCCTTTTTCGTTTTTGTTGAAATCAAGATACTTTCAATATACTACAAATCTTTGAATACACACAAATTTCTAGTCCAAATAACAGGCGATCATCATAATTTGACCCAGAGAAAACTCCAACTTATTTGGACCAATCAAAATAAGTGGTCCGAAAATATTCAAACCAAATATTCAATCCTTGTCTATTGAGTTAAAACAACCATAATTGAATTTAACCTAAACATACTAAACTCATCTACCATTATTTTTATTTATTTTTAGTTTAACGACTAACTTTTTCTATATCGATAATTTAAATAAAATTACACCATGAAAATACCAAATTGAGTAATCCTAAGCACAGTCGAAGAAATATCGAAAACCCTCTTAATAATCGGGTATCGTCAGGCTACTGTATTCCAATCATTCCATGGCATACAAAGTACAAACATGCTGGATTCCCTTTTATTATTAACGACCGAGCAAACTAAAGTGAAAAACCAATCCTTGTCAAAATCAAATGGAGAGCTTGTCATGTAGATTATTAACTCATAAACTGAGAGACTTATCTCCACCAGGACTTTGACTGTACAAAGATGAAGACACCACGATCAAATGCTTTACTTCTCTGCCAATGTGTTTGATACCTGTTCTTCATCTCCAGTGGCTGTTTTCAGGATGTGGTCGGAGTTAGCCTCAGGTGTGTCTTCTTCACTCGGCGGTACAAGTTGCCAGAACATTCCTAGATACTTGTCCCATTCCTCCACAATCATTGCTCCTTTGCTGCTTCCCGTTTTCTCCTATGATAATAGACCAACTCATGAGATTTCAGATGGTTTGTATCCGTGAAGAGACAGGAGAAAGAGAGAATTAGTTAGTTAGTTTACCACATGAGCTTGGATCAGACTCTTAAGCTGTGTTTCTCCCACTGGTGAAGTCACTCTTTGGATTTTCACTATCTCTTTGTTCATCTGTTTCATTGCGTTTATTCAATGTTTCACAAACTTTAGAGAAAAAATTATCCAAGATTTATTAGAAGACTTTGTTATGTTAAACCTTAGGGAGGAGTGTGTTGTCCTCGTCTAGAATGTATGCCAATCCACCTGTCATCCCGGCGGCGACATTTCTGCCGACTCTGCAGTTTCAGAGAGAAACGATTAAGAACTGTAGCGTTTAATATTCTCTCAAGCTCTATGCTCTGGTTTCGGGCTCAAGACTGTGAAAAAGGAGTGCTACTTACTTCCCAAGTACAACGACACAACCACCAGTCATATATTCACAGCAATGGTCTCCAGTGCCTTCAACTACAGCTTGAGCTAGAGAGTTTCTAACCGCAAATCTCTCTCCTGCTTTGCCTCTGACAAATAAGAAACCACCAGTTGCACCATATAGACAAGTGTTGCCTACAATAGTTGCGTCTTCAGGACGAAAGCCAGTCGATTCCACTGGTAATATCACAACTTCACCTCCGGCCATTCCCTTTTGAGGTAAAAGTGTTTATTACGATCCCATTAATCCCAATACTGTCGAAAGAAAATATTGAATTTGAGACGCACCTTTCCCACATAGTCGTTGGCTTCACCCACAAGACGTATATTCATTCCAGGAGTTAGGAAACATGCAAAAGACTGGCCAGCACTTCCCGTGAACCTATAGGGGTACATAGTTGATTATATAAGTTTAAAACATGTATACCTCATTATATATCTATTCAAAAGTTGGATAGCATTTTCTTACGTTATGTTCAGTTGTCCAGCAAAACCAGTGTCTCCGTATTTCTTCGCAATCACCCCAGCAATCCGACCGCAAACAGCACGGTCCACATTGTATATACTCAAGGTTTTGTGAACTGTTTTTTCATTCACAATTGCATCCATTATCTGAGAAGCAACCCAAAACTAAGTATTAAGAGTATTTTTGCACATATAGAACAGTAGAAGAGTACTCTTCTCTCAATGACTATAAATAAAGCAAAACACCTTTCTTTTAAAGTCTGGGCTTTTCTAAAGTAAAAGGGTTTTGCCACTCATAAACAACTGAATAAGGTTGCTTTCAGATTTGTGCATAAGCTACATTATGCGTTACCTCTGGATCCTGAAGTAGAATATCATCAAGAACAGGACCATTTGAGTGAACCTCCTGTTTCCTGATGGAAGTACTGCTTCGTTTTGGCAGCCCAACAGACTGAAATTTTAAAGAAGAAATCAGATATACACCAATAGAATTTTGCGGGTAGGTGTATGCACAATAAAAAAACAATAAACAGAGTTCTTAACTACTTACAGATAAGAGATAACTGAGGTCAAGATGAGTTTTCACGAGAGAGATATCCCTAGGCTTTAGCAAATCTGTTCGCCCAATTATATCATCCAATTTCTCATATCCCAATTGAGCTAGTATGCCCCTCACCTACAAAATAAGGATGAAATTTTAGGTGCTAAAACCAGTGAAAATTTTGTAGACGTGAAATTTCCTCGAAGATTACCTCCTCTGCAATATACAAGAAGAAGTTGACAAGATCACCGGGAAGACCAGGGAAACGTGCACGCAGTTCCTCTCTCTGTAAGCGAAGTTAGAAATCTTAGCAGAAATTGGTTATGCATTGAAAAAAGATACAATCATAACCAAAAAGAAAGTCCAAATTACCTGACTAGCAACACCAACGGGGCAGTTATTAGTGTGGCAAATGCGAGCCATAATACATCCTGTGGCAATCATTGCCAGAGTACCAAACCCATACTCATCAGCGCCCATAGCTGCAGCTATCAACACATCAACACCACTCTTGAACCCACCATCAACCCTGATAATAACTCTTTCCCTGAGCCCATTTCCAATGAGAGTCTACAAAAGATTGAATCTTAGCTATCAATACACATCAAGGAGTTAATAAGCGGCTACACAAGAAAAATGAAGCTGATAAGCAGGGCAAACCAAAATGAAAACCAAATTCTCAGGACGAATGTATATACCTTCTGGGTTTCAGCTAGTCCAAGTTCCCACGGGCCACCAGCATGCTTTATGGAACTTATAGGGCTAGCTCCAGTTCCTCCATCATACCCTGATATCTGTAAACAAAGAAGCATCATTCAAAAATCCATAGTTGTATAACTATGTTTCTGTAACTCAAAGACGCAATTAATAAGGACAGTCAATAGACAAACTAGAAGAGGCATAAGAGTGATCCTTGAACCGAAGCTTATATTGATTATATATCTTGCCATAGAATTTCCTTAGAGAGTATATACTAAAAGCAAACTGATGGCATATTGCATGTCTTATTAGCTAACATGTTGATTAAAGCAACGCATAATCGGAAAAAATATATACAATTCTCTACTTTCAAATGTCTCACAAACTCTGAGAGATGTAACCTGTATGATATCAGCATTAGCCTTAGCTACTCCTGATGCAACTGTTCCTATTCCAGCTTCTGATACAAGCTTGACTGACACTTTTGCCTTGGGGTTGACCTGATTATTAATTTTGTTTAGAGAGAGCCCTGATTATAAAGTTGGTAAAATACATACAGTCAAAGGAAAGTACCTGATGAAGATCAAAGATCAATTGTGCCAGATCCTCTATGGAGTAAATATCATGATGTGGGGGTGGAGAGATAAGCGGAACTCCTGGTTTAGAATTTCTGAGTCTAGCAATATACGCACTAACTTTTTTCCCAGGAAGTTGGCCACCTTCACCTGGCTTCGCTCCTTGAGCAACTTTGATCTCCAACTGGTCCGCATTAACCAAAAACGTAGGAGTGACACCAAAACGTCCTGAAGCAACCTATGAGAATATAAAAGGTCATTTTGATGTTTGGGAAACATTAGATTATGAATGTCCATGGAGGAAACAAAAGAATTCCCAATAACTTCCTAATAATGAGCGGGATGTAAACATGTAAAATATGAAATGTCCACTAGTCTAGTTGACTTCCAAAACCTGCTTAATAGCACTTGTTGCCGTATCCCCATTTCGAAGACCTTTAAGATGTGGGAGTGTTGAAGAATACCCATCAACAACATCTGTAAGTGGCTTCCAGCGGATCGGATCCTAGATAGATAAGACAATGAAAATTCAGCATTATGGATGTAAACCTTGGTTGAAGTTGAACAACAGCTGAACTAGACAATGAGAACTACCTCGCCTCCTTCCCCTGAATTAGATTTTCCCCCTAATCTGTTCATTGCAATAGCAATTGTCTCATGAGTTTCTCTTGAGATTGCTCCAAGAGACATGCCACCTGTACAAAACCGTTCCACAATACTGGAAGCAGGCTCAACCTTACCAACCGGAATAGGCTTACGGTCACTTTTGAACTCAAGAAGATCGCGGAAAACCTACAAAGAATACACAAAAATACTATTCACTTGTTCCAGAAAACAGACAATCAGATATGAAGATGAGATTATTGCACTCACCGTAATAGGACGGTTGGATAAATGCTGCTGATAGACTGCATAGGCTGTCTCACTCTTTTCGCGGACAGCTTTATGAAGTAATTTAGACATTTCTGGGTTGTTTCCATGATATTCGCCTTTGAAAAACAAAATATACTAAATCAAAATTAATACCAGAAAGCCTCATGGATAACAAATGGTAGCAATTTACTCCACTAGAGGGACAGTAAAATAGTAAAACTAAAGAGAGAGTTGTGTCTGTGCATAAGCAACTTTATTTTGTAATTAACATACATTTCAAAAGCTCTATCTAACTTGACATAGTTGTGCGTACAAACAAAGGCAGCAGAATATGCGTATAGGATATGCATTTGTGCGGAGACATGCAAGCTCTATCACCAAAAACATTTCCAGTCCAGAAAAGTACCTCCAGGCCTAAATTGAATGAAACCAAAATTCTCTAGCCGTTTGGCTGTATCCTCAGAAAATGCCCTCACCCAGAAAGTTAACGTCTCCCTAGCCAGCTGCAAAATATAGGAGGAATTAGGAATAAGAGTTCCATGGCATCTCTTTGTAATGGAAACTATTATAATAAATTGGAAGAAATATAATATGAGAAACATTTAACAGTATACGAGATTTCAGTATTTTATCAGAACCTTCGGCATGTATAAACTCAATATTTATAAGGTATTCACAACCAATTTAGGGAGAAGAGTACAGTTACTGTCTTAAGAGTTTTCCACTCTTGCTCTGACAATTATATTTATCAGCAACAGTTGAGCTACTCATCTCTAAAAACTAGTCGCTGATTTAAAACTAAAGCAACAATCAAGAAAAAAGCCAAAAATGTGTGCATATATTTGTATATGCTGCTTTAGGGATATAACATGATATCTGAATATTTTGCTTTAATAACATATTTGTACTCAAACCAGGCAACTCATGGAATATCTTAATATGAAAGGTTTGGGGTTCTGACCTCATCCAAAGTCAATCCACCAATTTGAGATGCACTACCACGGAACGAAAATTCAACAACCTCATTTCCCAGTCCATAAATCTCAAATATTTGTGCTCCACAATAACTGAAAAGAAAGAGCCCAGGAGTCAAATAAACAGATACAGTGATATGGTCAAAAAACTAAATAGATGGTTCAGAAACTGAACCTAGAGAATAACGAGATGCCCATCTTAGAGAGAACCTTGAGAAGACCAGTGTTAACAGCCTGCGGTAGATATTCAAAGAATTTTAGGATAACTTTCTTCCAATACTTATAAAGACTGTAGCAGTATTACAACAGGGAACGATTACAATCAATTTGGAAACATATATACGCATGCAAGAAAGAGATCAAATGGCTTATCACCACCCGACTTTTTTTTTTGTCAAAGTTTAGAAGTATTAAGATGTCTGACCTTACGATAATTCTTTTGAGCCTGTTCCATAGTTACAGTAGGCATTTTTCCGTTTCTCATCATGTTCACGGTCTTGTTGCTCAGACGCCACTGTCTACATGTCTCCAGTGCTAGGTACGGGCATATAGCACTGAAATTGGTTATAGACAGATCCATATCATTTTCGATAGATGTGATATCTAACAGTTAAGGAAAGCACTCTCAAATTATAAGTCAACTTAAAAGAATAAACATGGTTCTATTATAGATAGTGCTAGCATTTGGCATAAAGGACTGAAAGAGAAAATAAACAACGAAAAACCTCCACGTTACTTGCTCTTGTACAAAACTAAAGGGGATAATAAGGCGAAAGATTCAATGAAAATGAAAGGTAGAAACCTTGCTCCATATCCAATCAAACAGGCAAAGTGATGAGTACTAAAGCACTGAGCTGTATCTGCAATTATCGAAGCTGACATCCTAAGACCGTTCTGAATCAGATGTTGGTGAACAGCACCCACAGCCAACAGCATTGGAATTGCAGGTCGAGTTGGTTCCTGAAAAAGGGACATGCTGCTGAATTAGGAATAGACAGTAAAGTTATAAATATGTAAAGATAGCTAGAAAAGAAAATAGCACCCAAGTACGACCCTGATAAAAAAAAAAAGCTCAAGAAAATAAGCTTTAATTTAAGGGAAAAGTTGTGATAACAGAAGGAAACTGGATAGCAGCGGAGCATAAAAAGCCTAACAGCGAGAATACATGATAGAAAACCATTGTAAGGATGCCAGCAACAGCAGTTCACTAAAAAGAAATCATCTATGCAACCAGAAATATGGAAATTGTATGTTCACATTTTAACTTTCTTTCCCTCAACAGTTCCAATTTTCGCATGAGCAAAGACAAAAATGTTGCCACTCCAGAATGAGAGCCTACCCTAGAGCATAGCTGTTAGTAGACCAAAACTTAAATGTAAAAGGAGGACACTGTAAAAGGTGATAATCATACATCTAACATCACACTTGAACGCATACACGTGGAAACTTGTACGTACCGGATTATCAGATCTGTCTGAGAGGACAAGCACTTGGGAACCATTGCGAACAGCTTCATCTGCAGCTTCACAAAGTTTTAGAAGACCCTTCTTCAAAGATCCTTCAATTCCTCTATGAATGTCAAAAAATGTGGGCAAGACTTGAGATTTTAACTGTGGATCGCTGAGCAAACCCTCAAGCTCCCGTTCATTTAGTATAGGACCAGACAAAACAACCTGCTCATGAACACATAAGTCTTGATAAATATGAAATCTTGCAAAAGTTAAATATTTCTAATCCAGTACAAATCCAAAATTTAGGCACACTGACCTGTGAAACATTCTGGGGACCAACTTCCAATATATTTCCACGCTTTCCGATATTAACTTCAAGTGACATGACCAATCCTTCCCGAAGAGGATCAATGGCTGGATTTGTAACCTGTAAGTACACCATGGGAAGATCCACAAAGGGGACCATTTCAAGGACAACAATTTACCAAGACAAATCATGTATTCAGTTAACCTAGATCAGACGAAACAACCAGTTCAAATACCCTTCTAATGAGATGTACAAACCTGAGCAAACCGCTGCTTGAAATAATCATAAAGCATATGCGGCTTTTGAGACAATACTGCCACTGGAGTATCATCCCCCATGCAAAACGTCGGTTCTTTTCCTTGTGCAGCCATCGACTCAATTACCATTTGAACATCTTCACTCGAGTAGCCAAACGCCCTAATCCCTCAAAGCCAGATATTTTATGAATAGCCAAAATTAGTGTCTTGATCATCAAAATGAAAAAGCATTGAATTCTGTTGGTGGTAACCACTGATGAACTTTGTACTTCGAAAAGAAAAAATCAACTTCACAACAGATGCATGTTAAGTATACAAGAGACAATAAGTGTTAAGAAAAGACAAGTGTTTTGATTTTAATAAATCACCACAGCAGATGGTGGGTGCATAGAACAGAAGAAACAGAAAGGCTTACTGTTGGTGTCTTAAGGTCTCGTCAGTCTCCATGATTGCTGATGAAAGAAAATTAGAAGGCTTCAGGTTTCGTAGATTTTCACTAACCCACTTTCCATATGGGTTATATGATGCAACCCGCTTCTTTACTTCTGTGTTTTCATATACCTGAACTCACATATTAAAAGTGGGAAGCAGAATAAACAAAAAGTATGAGTGTTAGCAAAAAATGAGAACAATAACCCATGATCTGGTCCACCAACCTGTCCACTCTCTAAGTCAACAGATATCATCATGCCAGGGCCTAGACGACCCTTCATGGTAACTTTCGATTCATCCATCGGAAGAACTCCGACCTGTAAAAAGGCATGACTTAGCAACTAGTCTGCAGCCGGGATGTAAAAAATTGGTGACAGAACCCCTGTTTACCAAACAGGTTCTCTGTTTTAAGCAAAATATTAACTCGGTTTCCTAGAAAGCTGTATACAAAGAAAATATTTGGTTTCCTTGAGGGGATTTTAAGCACTCCTAGATGTCACTCTAAATGATCACTAAGAAACTATCTTATACTGGCCACTGTATCTCAAAAGTCAGTAGAAATAACTATTCCAAAACAAGAGAAACGAAAAGACTCCCAAAGTGATTAAGAAAATTGGTTTTCTGACCTGTCAGGATCAAAGCTTTAAGATTCAAGCATAAGCCCAATCATCTGCTAGCAACCATTACCACCACACTTAGATGATAAAGAGCACATACATAGAGTAAAAGACAAAACGCACCTCAGAGGCTACATAGACAACATTATCACTTGTCCGCCAATATCTAGCAGGTCGAAGTCCATTACGATCAAGGCAAGCTCCAACAGTCTTTCCATCACTGCACCAAACAAGTCAAGATGAATAATTTTTGGAATGTGAAAGCAGAAGAAAAAAATGCGTCAGACTTTCTAGCTAGACTAGCTACCACTTTGAGCGAAAAATTAACTTCAAGGTCATTTGCTCTCCAGTACTCCATAATTGTGGATACCACCAGTAAAGGAGCAGGAAAGATCTGAGTGATCAATACTTACAAGCTTTCTAGAACAGTTGTAAGTACTCATTATTCTTAGTTTAAGGATTGAGGAATAAGGGCAGCTAAAAGCTTAAATCTTATGCATGACAAAATTTTCAAGCGCAAGAAATCTCCATGCAACTTACCTGAACAACACCAAAGCAGGTCCATCCCAGGGCTCCATCTGGCCCTTGTAATAATCATAAAAGTCTACAGCCTGCAGTTTAAAAGCAGATAAGAAGCAATTGCAGTTGCAACTATCCAAACAAAGAGTAAATTCAAATCAATACCTCAGGGTATTTAATCATTAAAGTCGGGTGGTTTTTATACGCCTCTGGGACAAGAATCATAAGTGATTCCTCTGGAGTCCGGCCACTTCTTATTAATAGCTGCACAACCTCAACAATATAAATACATGGAATTCTTGCAGCAATATATAAATAAAAAAGTCTATAACCTAGGCCTTGAGGATACACTGGCAAGATGAGTGCTCGTTTTAATGAAATCCTTATTAAATGTCACAGAACTTTATTTTTTTGGTCAACAGTTAGACAAATTCTATACTTCTATGTATGCAGAATAGGACTATTACTTAGTTCCAAACAGAAGAAACACTTTTACGCTTCTTCTTTTTTCCTCCAGAAGGGGATGTCACAAATAGAATCACAACAGACAAACAGAAGTTGGGAAGTTCGATGACTCATACCTCCGCTGCACTGTCAAGGTTAGCTGAGTCCGAAGCCTTTGGGTTGCTAATTGGACGAATATCATTTTCACGTCCATGCCAGACAGGTGATCTTAGAGATGCTTCTCGTGACGTCATCCAGTTTAGGTTCCCCTGCAAAACTTGATCGGTTTCAGTGAAGAGGACTTAGCTTAAGTCTTACATCCAACAAAACAATTGACCAGAAGAGAAGCATAACCTGTATGGTATTGATCTCTCCATTGTGTCCAAGAAACCTCATGGGTTGAGCAAGATGCCATCTGGGACTAGTATTTGTGCTAAATCTTCGATGGTAGATGGCAAAAGCAGACTTATATAGATCATTTTGAAGGTCGGGGTAAAATAGCCCAAGAACTTCTGAACGAAGCATTCCCTTGTAAACAATGGTCTGATTGGACAACGAGCTAAAGTAGAGCTCAGAGGCCCAACTTTCAGAAGCAACTGCTCTTTCGATCAGCTTCCTGCAAAGGTAAAGTTCTCGTTCAACGTCGTCTACTTTATCGTCTTTGACAATTCTAACAAAGACCTGTTCGGTGTTTGGCATCGTCTGCTTTGCATTATGACCGACGATGGATGGTTCTACAGGAACATTTCTCCATCCAAGCACCTCCAGGCCCTCTTTCTCAAAAATATTTGTAATTACTGGAAAGAAGTATGAAACATAATTTAGCACGTAAGATATTACATGTTATACATAGGAAAAATCATAGATTGGAGAGGATACCAGAGTTACAAACAATATGCATACAACTATTCTATGTTCACCTTTCTTGGCTTCTTTCCTAATGTTGTCATCTCTTGGTAGGAACAGCATTCCAACACCCGTATGCATCTCATCGAAAGAAGCCATTCCTTGCTTCTCAGCCCATTCGTTAAACAGATCCCAGGGAATGGAAGTCATCAATCCAGAACCATCACCAGAAGTATTATCAGAACCACAACCTCCCCTGTGTTCCATACAACCAAGTGCTATCAGAGCATCATTTACAACATTATGTGTAGCCTTATTGTCCAGGTTGGCGATAAACCCAACACCACATGCTCCCCTTTCTGAAATTATATCTTCCAAGTAGGCCACCTGCGACGATGCAATTCAAACAATTAAATCCCAGAAAAAAATCAAATGAACCGTCCATAACCAAACCTATTGCGAGTGAAACTAGACTAAAATTTTTTCCCAGTATATCCAATATACACCAGAACTCAAAGTGCAAAAAGTCAAAACCAAAACCTAGATTAACAGCAGGTGAATATGCAAGCTTTATCTACCTTCCAACTTAACAAGGATCGCAGAGAAACACGATTACCTCAGGTTTCAGATGAGAAAAGGAAGCCGATGCATCACCAGCGGCCCGGTCAGAATTAAGGATCGCCTTTGCCGACAACGGAGACCTCAGCGAGGACTTCAGAAGTGGACTGTAGCCGCGGAACCCGGAGAGTTCGTTGCGCCGTTTAGTCCCTTTAGAAACGTAGTAGGATCCGACGAAGTCAACAGAGAAGAGAGTCTTAGTAGAACTTAATTTCGAGGAGGAGAGAAGCCGGGAAACAGAAGACGAAGCTCCGGCGGCGCCGGGAGACTGTAGCGCCATGGGTTGAAGCTCCTACTAAGAAGACGAAACAAAAACGCCGAGAGAGAGAGAGAGAACGCGATCGATCGGATTTCGAACTTACTACTCTCAGTGCGACTGTTGCCGTTATGTTTCAAAAAAAAAGTCAAAATGGAAGCAAAGATTTATCCGGTGCGGTGAAGTGTACGGTGCACCGGAATCGCTGAGAAAGGAAAAAACCGAAAAGGGTGGTGTTGTTACAGATCACGGCACGAGCTAAGTGATGATCGATCAGTGAGCACGACGACTACGAAGGACTCGAATCGCCGTCGCTGTTTTTGGTTGCTGTTGTTGTTGTTGTAAAGGTGATGATGGGAGTGTTTTTATTTGCTCGCTTCTGTCTTCAACCGCGATCGCGTCTTTAAGATTTAGCGGTGCGTTTGGTGACGCATGTGTGTGTCTTTACAGATACTACTAGAAACGATTAAACGAATGAATAAAAGTAATGGCAAGTGCTTGGTCTAATTCGTAAAGTAATCACTTATTATTGGGTTGTAAAACTTTTATTATTTAGAGTTTAAACAGTCGCAAATTTAATTGTATACTATGTAGTTTTTTTAATTGTATACTATATAGTTTAATGTGGGTAGACAAATGGGGAGAAGAAAACAAGAGATTCTTCTCTTAATTTCACCACAGAAAACGACAACAACAACAACAGCAATAGTTAGAGACTTGGGAACAATTATTGGAATCTTTTATACTAGTCTTATATGTATTTCTTTATTGAAGAAAACAAAAGATATCATCATCACCTACGTAACTACATTGCCCTAATTTGTGTATCTTTCTTTTTATAAATTTTTTGCTTGGATAGTTGGGATGTCTTCTTGTTCAGCATCCTATTACCAGACCAAGAAAGTTTCAATTTTTGAGAGAGCAAAAAACTATAATTTCTTTCCAGAATCTTTTTTGTTTTCGAACGAATCTTTTGGTTGGTGCATCAAAGATACTTAGTTACCATTTTAGGATAATCTAATCACATTTGGAATTCTAAACTTTATAATACCACCACTTCAACTTTTTCTGTAATAATATCAAATAAAACAAAAATTATCTTAAAACTCCAATTTAATTCTTTTTCAGCTGTTATATATATAAGTAGAAATTATGAAACATATTAATGAAAAAAGAAAAAAAAAACTAAAAAAAAAATAACAAAATAATACTGATGCAATAACTTTCAAAGATATAAGTAAGAAAATCAAACCAGACAAAAACTTAAATTTGTTTGTTTTATTATGAATGTTTTTTTTTTTTTAAGGTTACACCGAATGAAAAGAATAAGAATATTCATTGCTATGGCTTTTAACTGATTACAAAGTTTAATACAAAAATCACAAAGATCTACTAATTGAAATAAACAAACAAAATGGGAGTCATACTTCATACTTGCAAGGTCGTCGGTTTGCAGAGCCCTTGCCAAAGTTTTTTGTATGTAAATTATATCTATCCCTCTTTCTTGGGACACAAGAAAGCCAAAGACCAAGGAGACAATAGAACCTTTCTCAATTGTCATCTGTGAAGACCTTGAAGATAAAGTCACGGAAACGCCTCGAGTATTGTCTTGGATCAACTGCAGATATAGAAGAAGGGTCATACTGTATGCTCTTGTACGCATGTTCAAGCTTCTTGCTGATATCATAATCCTGAAGAATGTCAATAATGCCAAATATCATCACCACTTCGTAGAACTCTCCTGTAGGTTCTCCCACAAGCTGAAGCTCACAGTCGTTTTTTCTCATTGTTCTCTCTGCACGCGCTGGCATGTTGGTCCCCAATCTAATACTTGCCCACCTGCAACAACACAAACATATCAACATTCATGTTTATGTGTTTCTGTTTTGATTTGAATGTGTTGGTATTGATCTCTTGTGTTGTGTTACCTTGAAGGATCTGAAAGAAGCTGATCAACCTCTGCTCTAGAAAGACGAGGGCCTGATTCTTCTTCCGATTCACCTGTAGATTAGGAAACAATCATTCTGTCTCTAGTTATTATTCAATGTTTTGCTGATGAAAAAAAAAAAAATTATTTGACAAATGCGAACCAATAGGCGTTCGAGCTCCAGAAGGAATCAGCTCTCCAGCGACAGAAGCTTCTCTGAAATGAATACCAACTAGAAGACTGTAATCCATTATTCTCTCCTGTTCTAGAAACTCACAGTCTTTATCGATTTGCCTGTAATGTGAGAGATGAGCCATGAGAAATGGGGCAACTGCAAACAAAGTTTTGAAGAGTAGAGTGTAATGGTTTTTGACCTGATGAATTCTTGGTACCATACTTTCTGCAATCTGAAGATGAAATTCAAGTCGAGGTCTTTTAAGATCGTGTTTGAATCAATTTCTGATTCGGGTTTGTCAGTTGTACGACCAAGAGAAGATCCTTTCAGATCAAAGCGTCTGTGAACAGAGTACTTAGAACAAAACAGATTACCCATAATAACGAATCGCACCTGCATTATATGTAGACCAAGAGATATGAATCCAAATCAACTTTTTTCAAAGCCATGCCACATGAAGTGTTAACTGTTTGAGTCTACCTTCTTTTGGGTTGGTCCATTCAATTTCACACAGTGTAGACCAAAGAATCTGATTACCAAAGAGTTCTCAAATGCTCGAACATGATTATAATATGCTGCAAGCATCCTCAGAAGCACCTACATTCAGAAAACAAAAATGAAAATGCTTTCAGTAAAATGCAGTCTGAAATCTTGGTAATAGCAAGCCAACACTTTCTAATCGGTAATTTGAAAAGAACTCACTTTTGTTTCCGACTTCTTCATTGTTTTTATCATGTAACGATCATCGTTTGTTAAATAAAAAAAGCTCCCACTTTTACCAGGGGATGATAGTTCTCGAAGAGCATCATTCCCACATATCGATAACATGTAATCAGCTGGGTCTACTTTGAATAGCTTCCTCAAGCTCCTGGAAATTAAATCATAAGCTAAACATGTTAACGCATATGACAAAATTTGTATAAAGGTGAACTAGGTAAAGGGATTTTTGGGTCTGACCTGAAAACTAGTGGGCAATAATCTTTCCATTTGAATTCAGTAGATTGATGTGGAGGTGTGTACTTGGTTCCTTCACGTGGAAACCTCCTCCATATCTTATCTTTTGGATCGAAAGCTGAAGGCTTCAGATCAAGAGATGCCGCTGGAGCTTGTCTTCCAACAGAATGCCTACAGAAAAGAAAATCACTAAAATGGCACCAAAACCACAAAGCATTGCTCCACGTGTATATATACCAACAAAGATCAAATTCTAAAACTCAGGACACATAGTCTCTCTCAAATTTACCTGATTCCTAACTGCAGATTAAGCATAAGGTCGTAATTGCGATGGCCTTTAGATATCGTCTCCCCTTGCTTCCTTCCTGCTTTTGGAAGTTTCATAGGCACAGGGCTTGACTTCAGGCTTTGAATGCCTTCAGCGTCCAATCTCATCAACTCTGCATCCAATTCCTTCCTCATATCAGTACCTCCCTCACCGATTTCGTTCCCCCACATATTCATCTTCTCAAACGCTCTATCTACACCAACACTTACCCTTCCATCAACAGACATTCTCCTAGGCTTCTCTATACGCTTGGAAGAATTCCAAACAGATAGCTTCTTCTGTGAAGGCAAAGTTGGAACCCTTTCTCCGCTGCAGATACTGTACTCACTCAAATTATTAAACAAATCTTTAGGATCCCAATCAAGATTCCCTTCATTTCCTGACGGGTAATAAGTACCATTCATTTCCTCTGGATCCTTAGACCAATGACCAACATAGAAACTCCCATCGTCCCATTTATACGTCCCATTCCCTCGGGGGAACCCTTCATCCCAAACCCCATCGTATCTATTTCCATTTGTCCAAACAAAACTCCCTTTGCCACATATCGTACCATTCTTCCATTCGCCAACGTAATAGCTCCCATCACTCCATTGGTACTTTCCTTGACCTTCTTGCAAACCTCTCCTCCATTCACCATCATAGGCATCTCCATTTGCAAAACTCTTGACACCATGACCATGCTTCAGGTTCATCACCCATTGACCTTTATAAGCGTCTCCACTCGGACCTGTGTATGTGCCAATACCATCCATGTAACCACTTTTAAACTCTCCTTCGTATGTCGCACCAGATGGCCACCCGAACTTTCCACTCCCCATGGTTTTCCCATTGTACCACTCACCAATGTACATGCAGCCATCTGTCCAGAGGTATTTTCCATGGCCATGAGGAAAATTATCATACCATTGTCCTGTGTAGTAGTCCCCATTGGGAAGCACTCTCTCGGCATGGTAGAACTCCTCAATGCTGCTCCTATTAGTGGTGGTCTCATCGTCATTCTCATCAGTTGTAGTATCGTTATCCGTTTGTGGTGCTACCGATACTGTTCCAAAAACGCTATTTGCCCGCTTCTTAGCTTGCTGGGTCTTTCGCACGGTCACCTCCCATGCTTTCAGAACATAGCTCTGGTCCTTGCTCATCTTTTTAACAAAGGAAACTTCTATCTAATAACCTGTATGCTAGCGGTACCTAGAATGCCCTCATAAGATATGTCCCGATAACAATCCTGAAGATGTACAAATACCCAAGAAATCAACAACATATGTCCCATTGGTCATTTTCTTTTGCCTCTGCAAGTTTCTGTGATCTCAATGTAACTGAGTAGAAGGAAAAGAGCTTATTCAAAATGCAGCATTATGGGATTGAATGATTGATTCTCTGGACCATGTTTCAAACCAAAGAAAGAAAAACAGAGAAAAGCCAAAGGCCAAAAAATAGTTAAAAGGGAAGAAATGTATCCGAGATTTCATCTTTTCTTATCAGTTTTGAAAACTAATTTTGACATTCGAAGAAAGGACTCGTTCATGTCCTCAAACCAATGAAAGCCTTGAAAGTTAAGAGAAACAAGCAGGACCCCCAAATTCTCTATATTTAGCTTCTCCTTGCTTCCCTCCATTACAAAGACATATATTTATTATTTACAAAATAAATTGAAACGTATTTTTAAATTGGACCAGTTTATACGAGTAAAAAGTTCCCCAATCTAAATTAGTTAACTTAAACTCAGTGAGGCATTCTGTCGAACAACATAAGTTCATTTCTTTCTCTTTAATCATTCTAGCAAATCAACTCAAAGATTAAAACTTTAAGCTTTTCCATGTATTTCACAACCACGCATAATCAATCCCCAGTACAAATTTTTTTTTAAAAAAAACAAACAAAGCAAAGCTCGAAAAGATCAAGCGATTAGAGTCATATCTTGTTGAGCTTGGCGAGGAGGAATACGGTGGCGGAGGTGACGGCTGGGATGAAAACGTCGTTGGTAATGGACGTCGGAGCTATACGGTTCTTGAGGAAGACAGCGAGCACAGGAACTCCGAAGATGAACAGAAGAAACTCTTTGATTCCTCCAACGCCGGTGAACCCAGCTCCGATCAAAACCTCCTGAAGAAGCTTCTGAAACTCATCCTTTGATAGCTTCTTCCCCTCCCCGAGATTGTGTATCTGCTCGATTTCAAGTGTACACGGAGATCATTACACTTTTATCAGAGCAATTAAACCAATTGGTTTAAAACATTAAGATTCAATTGTAATCTTATTTCGGTTTAGACTTTAGAGTAAACCAAGTCTAAGACTCTGAGTGTAGCAGAGAGTTTGGTAAGAGAACCGCAATTTCTATTTCTTCTTGTTCTTGAGCTCAACTCAACATAATTGGGAAAAGCATTCAAGTTGTAGAAATTAGAATCCATGACCAAGTTTTAATGTGTATGATTGCATAATTATAATTACCATGCATGTTTCTTCTGTTATACATTAACATAAATGGATATTCTTTTTGTGTTAGTGAGTTTTATTTAGAAAACATTAAGAGAGTACGTACGTAAATTTTTACAAATTTCTAAATCCAGTTTTACCAAATCCAAAAACATATACCATTAATTTACGATAATAACTGTATGCTTTCGGAACACAATTAGGAACATGATTTCGGGCAGGCACAACAAAAAGCAGTTCCAAAATTTGATGAAGATTTGGCTTCAATGATATGCTTTTACCTTCTAGGTTTTCCTATTGTATTCTTGTTTTAAACTTTTTTTTTGCCAAGAATCCAATTTTATAATGGTTGCATACTTGCTTGCATAAACCAAACTCTTTCATTTTATGATATTTGCCGTTTAGAAAAATAATTACAATAATAAAACTCTAGAAAGAAATCGAGATTAGACGACTTTTACCTTATAAGCGTCTTGTAATTGATCTACACTTGGCACCTTAATTTGCGTACCACCGAGTCTTCTATTGATTTCTCTGTCGCATCACAAATAAAAAATAGGTGCACATGTAATTATCATTATACCATAATCAAAATACACTGATGCCGACTTATTTGGCTATACTCATTATCATTTTTTTTTTTTTTTTTTTGTGGTAATGATCTTTTTTTTTATATATAGCATTGACTTACAAATCTCCCGGCCCAAAGCTAAATAAGTTGTAGTGTCCAAAATCGTTAATTATATTAACCCAAATCTAACTAATTGTTGTAGATTTATATCGTGCTTATATAAATTTCTGAAAAAATTAAAGACAGTAAGAAGAATAAATAAAGAAATTACTCGACAGCTTCGGCGACAATGCGGTAGAAGTCGGCGAAAGACCATTCTTGATCGTCATTTTGTTCTTCAAAGCATTTGCGGTAACAATTTTCAACCATAGCTTCCAAGTCTTTCCCGTCTACCTCTCCTTTCCCTTTTGCTGCGTTCCATAATTTAGTTAGCACCCCAACAAAAAAAAAAAAACATATTTTTAGTCGAAATATACAATGTATTCAATCTCTATCCAAAAAGAAACAAAAAAAAAAAAAAAAAGATGTGTAATTTATAAATGAACATCAATAGAATGCGTGATTTTGTGGGAGAAAGAGAAAGGACGAACCGGTATCGAGAGCTTGACCCATATTGTTGTGTGTGTAATATAACTCTCTTCTTTCTTTTGATTGTTTTGCATATTGTAACAAATGTACGAAGGATAATATTGAGAAACAAATGCTGGAGATGTGACCTTGTGACTTGTGAGGTGGGCTCAGTATCTTGGCCTTTCCTGATCTATAAGCCACGTACCGGAAGCGTGACAGTTTAACATAAGGATCTGGAGAAGTACAAAAAGTGTGAATCCATTCATTTCATATATTATACAAAAAAAAAAAAAAACATTTTTTGTTGGCAATTCAATCTTAGTTGTAAGTTATATCTCAAGATCAACTGTTAACTGTATTCTGAGATATAGGAACCCGATAACTCTTTTGATAAATAACATATGGTCACAATATATACTTTTTTTGAAAGCCAAAATGTGGTAGGGTATTTACACATTTTTTTTTCTATAGTTCTGCGCTTGTTTTTAAACTCTTTAGAAGTTTTATAATTTCTCCTGTGTTGCAAAATAATCTTTAATATACATGTCTACTACGTTTAAAACCACATTGGAGATGATTGACCAAAAAATAAAGATATATAATTGTGTCAAAAAGGATATATTATAAGATTGGAAATGCGCATATGAAAGCTAGACACTTGGAGAATATCCACATGCCCGAGCACAGGGAGATAATGTATTTCAATGTTAACTGACACGACGACATTTACACCCCATTCCCTCGTCGACTTTGAGTCACTCGCATCTTCTTCTTTGGACTCTTGCGGGACATTTAGATTTACAACAACGAATGAGTTTTAAGCAAAGTACTAAGCCTAACAATCCATCAACATTCATAAATAGTTAATCATTCGTCAAAGAAAGTAAAAACCAAAAAAGTAATTACCATAATGGTAAAGGTAACGTATAATGTATATTTTTTTTTAATTTGCCAATAGGTTAAATTTAAAACACATTGATGACAAAAGAAAAAAGGATTAAAACACGGTAACACATCCATCCGGACCGAACAAAGAGACCGAACCGTCTTAAACGCCAACACTTGTCACCGATCAAAACGTTGCTTCTCTAATAAAGATCTCTCTATCATCATCACCACCACGTCAGCACTTCCCGCCCTTATAACAAGGCAATCAACTCGCGAACGAGACAGCAAATATCAAATCATAAAAGTATTATCCTTAAAAAGAAAAAAACGGACAATTGTGCTCAGACGTCTCGAAAACTCAGCCTTCGTTATTGGTCTCTTTCGCCACCTCTCTGCAGACTTCTCGAACCCACTCACTCTGTTTCCAAAAACTTCAATCAAATATATTATATTTTTTTTCCCCTTTTCTGTGAGATTTATATCCTCTTGGGTTCTTGATACTACTCTCGCTAGATCGATTACTCGGTGGGGAGGTTCGTTTCAAGAAAATGGAAGAGAATAACAAGGATAAGGAGAAAAAATCCGTGTTTACGTTCGAAGACGATGAAGATAACGAAGATCTAGAAGGGAGCAGTAAGTACGAGAACGACAGTGAAACTGATCAGAGCGATCTCGGAGATCTTCCTGGCGATGCTGATCGTGACGACGACAACGATGAACCTTTCATTTCTCAGGTTCAATGGCCTCAGAGCTTTCGGTAATTTTCTACCATTCTCTTCGTAAAGTTCGAATCTTTCATACCCATCTGTTCATCTTCTGGGTTTATTACATTAAGGGAGATCATGTAATGATGAACAGAGAAACTCTTTTTGTGATTCTGCAATCTTGATTGGTTCTGTTTTCAGGGAAACGACTGATTCATATACGATTGCTGCATCACCGATCTTCGGGTCTCTGAGGAGTAATCCCAGTTTCTATAGAGCGAGCAGAAGTAATTTAGGAGGAAGTCATTTAGATGTTGAATCAAAAGCCCCTTTGCTCCCTGAGAGGAATGAAGAATCTGACAAAGCCTCAGCTACACAATCAGTTTGGTCTCATAAAGGCTCATTTGCTGAAGAGTTACCCATTGGTGGCTATGGATGCAGCTTCACTCAGACCATTTTCAATGGTAACTGCAATATGATTATGATTTTATGAATGATCCTTAGGCTTATCAGCAAATATGTGTAACTCTGTGTTGGTTGCAGCTATTAACGTAATGGCTGGAGTTGGACTTCTCTCAACACCTTATACAGTGAAAGAAGCTGGTTGGGCAAGTATGGTGATTCTTCTCTTATTTGCTGTTATCTGTTGTTACACTGCTACTTTAATGAAAGAATGTTTCGAGAACAAAACTGGCATTATCACTTATCCTGATATTGGAGAGGCAGCTTTTGGGATTTATGGTCGTATTCTTATCTGTGTAAGTGGTTAGTTTTAGGGATTTGGATCAGTTGTTCTGCTTTTCATTAGCTGCTGCAGCTATAGAATCCCACTGTTCCTTATGGTCTCTGCAATGTTTTGTGTTTTGTTTTGCAGGTGCTATTGTACACAGAACTATATGTAAGTGAACATCTTCTTGTTGCCAACGTTAAACTCATGGTTCTAAAGCTTGTTTCTGCTCTGGAAAATTTGAACTTACTAGAATCTTTGTCTACTTTTTTTGTAGTCATATTGTGTTGAATTCATCATTTTGGAAGGGGATAACCTTACAGGGCTTTTCCCTGGTACATCCTTGGATTGGCTTGGGATCCATATTGACTCTAAACATTTATTTGGAATCTTTACTGCTCTCGTTGTTCTGCCAACTGTTTGGTTGAAAGATCTCCGCATCATTTCCTACCTCTCAGGTACACTCAGTTACTATTTTTCTTCATATAATTGATTCCTTTAGTCAAGAATCTTGAATCAGCTCACTTGTTTTTCTTTGATCACATAGCTGGTGGAGTTATTGCAACCGTTCTAATAGCAGTAAGCGTGTTTTTACTCGGTACAACGGGGGGAATTGGGTTTCATCACACCGGGCAGGCTGTGAAATTGAAAGGGATACCGTTTGCTATTGGTATTTACGGATTTTGCTATTCGGGCCATTCTGTGTTCCCAAATATATACCAATCCATGGCTGATAAAACCAAATTCAACAAAGCAGTGATCACAGTGTAAAACCAAGAACTTCACTCTTATTTTAGCTTTCGATGTTTTCAATCCAATTCTAAAACCAATGATTTTTGTTTTGGCTATGTTGCAGTTTCATTTTATGTGTTTTGTTATATGGAGGAGTTGCAGTCATGGGATATCTTATGTTTGGTGAAGCCACCTTGTCTCAGATTACACTAAACATGCCACAGAACCAGTTTTTCTCAAAAGTGGCACAGTGGACAACGGTTAGAAAACAAAACTTTGTTTCTTTCCATAATCTTTGGAAGTTCCATTTTAATCTAAACTCCATCTTGCTTCTGTTGTATCCTTTTTCAGGTTGTCAGTCCTTTTACAAAGTACGCTCTCTTGATGAATCCACTTGCAAGGAGTATAGAAGAACTATTACCCCCAAGCATGTCGGAGAACATATGGTGCTTTCTTCTTCTAAGAACAGCACTAGTTGCTTCCTCTGTTTGTTCTGCTTTCCTTATCCCATTTTTTGGTAAGAACATCAAGCTAGAAAGGTCGAGAACTCGAATGTCTTTTTTCCCCCTTAATGGTCTCAAGGCTCATTTTTGTTTTCTTTTTGCAATTGGTTGATTTTCCACACAGGTCTTGTGATGGCTCTTATAGGATCTCTTCTCAGTATACTCGTGGTTAGTTTTCATCATCTCTACCCTCTCCCTAGTTATTAATAACCAAAGATCATCATTCCTGTCAAGTCACACACATTCATGGATCAAAACTAAAAAGTCTTTTACATGATGTCTGTATGATTCAGGCAATAGTAATGCCAGCTCTTTGCTTCATGAAGATAATGGGGAACAAAGCTACAAGAACACAGGTATATAAATTTCACCATTTTTGGTGTCCCTCTTCTTCCCAGCTTGTTGAAATAAAATAGGGACAATGAGGTTTTTGTGTATGGATTCTTAAAGATTAACATACTGAGTTGTGTAATACAGATGATTCTGAGTTCAACAATTGTGGCCATTGGGGTGGTCAGTGGAACCTTGGGGACGTACTCTTCGGTTGCAAAGATCATTAGGAACTATCAATGAAGAAACTCCGTGAAATATCCCCATAGATTTTCTATCCTTTTCTTTGAGTTTACTTTTTTTTTTTTTGTTGAAGCTAATAAGTCTCTGGTTAAGATTAATTTGGACTTAAAAGTTAATAAAAACTAGTTTGCTTTCTCATGAGTTGTTACGTTTGCTTTTGTATTTTTGTGCATCTCTTCAGTTATCTGAGCAGCTCCTTCTAATGTTTAGATTTGGTTATAATGAAATGATCACGCCTATTTAAAGACATGCAGAATAATAACATACAGAAAGAGATGTTACTATTCAAAGAGATGTTATTATCAGACATGCATAATAATATAAGCAAAGGTTGCCAACAAAAACAAAAAGGAAAGTTTACGTTAGTTTGTTTTATATGATAAAAGAAAGGAAATTCTCAAACAAAACAAAAAAGGAAATTTAGGTTATTTCCTTTTCTGAAGATTGCCAAAATTTCCTTCATAAAAAAAAAAGAAAAAAAAAGAAAAGGAAACGTACGTTAGGTTGTTCTTGCCTTCTGATGTAACTGTCTGTTTAATATTTCTAGTTAACTCCGGAAGAAGCATAGCTACATATATGGCCATCAGATCAGTGAGTTTTACATATATGGCGATAATTAATTCACAATTATTTGAAACAAAATTAAAGAGACAAAGAATATACAGTACTTCTCCGTTTCTCTGAGTCGTTTCATCACCGGTTTGTGGTACCACAAGATATCAAACATATACTTATAATCTTAAACCAAAGTTTTCCTAGCTGTTCCCTAATCTCACCTTCACATCAAATTCTCCTTATATAAACAAAGTTTTTAAACTATGTTGTTTTGTCTCTAACACTTCTTACGGTCAATCCACAAAAACAGAGATACAAAGGTTTATTATAATTTGTGGTCCGTCTCATTTTCAAGTAATTTAATATTTTTAAATATATTATTTATATAAAGTAAATATAGTTCTTATTTTTACTCTTATTTTTCTTCTTTCTTCATGTTTCTGCTTTTATTTTCTTTGTAATCGTTTTTATTTGATTAATAAAATCTCAAAGCGTTAAAAAAAGTAAATATAGTTAATAATAATATGTCGAATATTCTGTAATATTAAACTAATATTCTGTAATATTAAACTATTTATTTATGAACTTAATGGTAATTTGTTCCACATTATCATAAGATTCATAAGTCATAACTTATCTTTTCTCTAACCTATCAAGACGATATAGTCATCTTTCTTATTATTGCTGTTCATGAGTACTCATGACTATCTTGATGAAAGTAAACGGAAATGTCTTTTGCGATAAAATGCTACAGGGTGACCATTGCTCTCTTTTTTTTTTTTTGATAACTATTGGTAAATCATAATTATGACATCACTTAGAAAGAAAATACAATTTCGTAGTTGTTAAACATGAAGAAAATAAAGATCTGATGAAAAGAAAAAAAGTCGGTGAAAATGAATTAAAACTATCAAAAACAGAAGCAAACCCTATTGAACTATGCATATTGTAGTATTATTTAGTGATTTGATTTAGGCTATACCCAAATATCCCCCGTCTCGTCATCACCGACACGACAAAGTGGAAGGGGAAGTTACGTGACTTAAGGTTTGTCGGTCCTGCTAAAAGTGTTTTAATGCTCACTTAATTTGTCACAAATCATTTAGCTTTCTAGAGAGTAAACAAAAATATTGGTTTTTTCTTTTTTCTTCTCTTTGGTCACCTTCTTTTTTCTTCTCTTATAACTTATAAGAGACAAACAGTATTAAGAAATAATTTGCAATCAAATGATAACACTTTGAAAATAATCTTCCTATAAGTGTTTGCACAGAAATTAGAATGTGTTTACAAATATTTCATTTAGGATTGGATAGCCTTAATGAAAAAAGAATTAGGGAAGGATGACATTGGAGATTCAAATGTCTTTCATGTGTCATTAAAAAAAATAAAGAATCAATATTCACCAATGTTCTTCGTAATTGACTTATTTGAACTAATCTGTAATATTTATTGACAATAAAAAAAACATATTGACACCAGACTAACTATTCAATATTTAAGATTATTTGACAGAAAACAAGTATGTATAGAGGTATGTGGATGATCTCCTTTACGAACTACTGTAATGAGACATGTAGAACAAGAATTTGGAAAACGTTAGATTCATGTTAGTTTTCGATATGGAATTGGTTGGTCCATATACCTTTATTGACTATAAGGTACATATCAATTCGATTACAAAATTAGATTTCTTAACCATCAATTAATATGACATATAGATCGACGGTGACAAGTAAACATACAGAAAATAAATTATAATACTAATATGTGTCAGTTCTGGTTGACAATTTTGAAATCGGTCTATTGGCCGTGCGAAACAAGCGTCAAAACATAGGTCATATTTTTGGTCAAAAACTCAAACGATAAGATTGTTACAAGCTGATGTTAAATCATTTTTGATTAGATTTAGAAGTATTATTTTGAATGCAAAGTAGATATCTATCTCATAAATCGTTGGGATTTTTCTGTCTTTATATCGAACCATAGCCACACAAATCATATATATCTAGAGAAACTCGTAAAACTTGTGGAACGTACATTGAATATAATTTTGCAATTTAAGGGCATGATCACAATAGTCAACTACCATTAAAATCCCTACGTAGTTAAAACTCAAGGTGTTGTTTCGATTTAATGTTGTGCGTATCAGATGATCGTATTAGTTTCCCATCAAATATTGTTTGTAGATGGGCAAATGCGAAATACAAAACATGCATAGTGATAAAATATAATCTTTGCCTTTGTGTAATTATATTTACTATTTACAAATGCTATATTAATTAATATATAAACTCTTAAGGTATAATACTCAATATGTAAATGTAAATATTTAGTGTTTTACACAATCAATCATGATGATATGATGTATTTTTGTCTAAGGTTCACATTTAATTACAACCAAAATACAAATGCTCGCTGTTTTTTTTTTTTTTGGTATACGAAATATAATAGAAACAAATATTAATCAACTTAAAAAATAAAAATTTCTTTTGGTTTGAACTTTTGAAACTTATGAAGTAGTAGATAAGTTCGTAGTTCCGTATAATAATGTGATTTATTAAATATTAAGAAAATAACAAAACTCTTAAATCATTCTAAGAAAAATACAGAAAATAAATGTATTATTGCGTAGCTCTATTATACAGAGAATGGGGTCATCGAAAAAAATTCAAAAGGGATAACATCATACATCTATCCAAATGTTCTACTAAAGTCCGTGATAACATAAAAGCTCTCTATACAGTTTTATTATTTGTTTCCATATGTGATCTATACATTTGGAGATCATCAGATCACAAAAATTATTACCACCAAACCTCGCATAAAGTTTGATTAGATATATATAGAAAGTAGAAACAAACAAATAAAAGATTTCTCATAAGGTTTGATTATATATATTTAAAAAAAACAAACAAATAAAATATTTCTCGCTTGGACTGACCACGGTTTGCTATACATATCTACTCACAAACGCAAATAATTCACCAAGCTAGCGGTATATATATATATGTTTCGATGAAAACCCTAAAACTAGGTATAGATGATTTGCTTCTTCAGTGTGGAAACTTAGATATATAATAAGAATTGTAATTTGGAATCAGAGAGAACCAATGCTTTCTAAAGCATTCACATTGTAAAAACCAGACGAGAAAAATCCAGAAAGACTTGCCGACGACGACATCTGATGAGGAGCATTAAACACTTCATCATCCATGGGTGAATAGTACTCGCGGATCCCTCCATCATCCAACGGCTCAGAGTTCATCCCCGAGGACTCACAAGGACGGTGGAGATCTGCGGCGGGGAAAGTGGCGGGGGACTCCGGTGGTAGATCAGCGGCGTCTTGACCGGTGAGTTCTTGGACGAGCTCTCTGAACTTAGAAGGGCAAGTCTCGACTCTCATAGGATTCGATATGTAACGGACTTTGATGTGTTTGTTCGTAGTCGTGGTCGTCGTTGACTTCCTCTTTTGCTTCGACGATGATGACTTTCTCTGGTTTATGAGCAACGTCGATGATGACTGATCCATCTTCTTTGTAAGAGAGAAACAATATAGTTTTAGAGGTGTGTGATGAGGTCTGTCTTTGTTTAAGCCCCAGTTTTAAAATATATATACAATAAAACTTTGTTATTTTTTTTTTACTATAGAGGAAGGAAGGAGAGTGGAAATTACAGCGAAGGTAGGGGAAGAGAGAAGAGAAGCAAACAAAAACAAATTAAATGGTCATTGAGTCCTCATCTGCTATCATAGCCGACGGCGCGTGTGTGCGTGTTACATATTACTTGCTCATCTTTTCTTCACCCTATGGTTTCTCCATAAACTTAACAAGTGTGATTTTATATATGTCTTACGAAAATATATAATAATACAAAGAGAGTAATTTTTACCTTTTTGATTGAATTTTGTTGGACTAATTTGGACCAAAGAAAAAGTAAAATATGTAGTCCGGAGACTGACGTAGTGATCAATTTTTCGTCTTAAGTATATCGTATGTTAAGATGTAATTAAATACCCTTATGCTATATGTCTAAATTTATAAACTGTTATTAGGACGTTTCAATGGTAATCAACTTTTAATCACTCAATATTTTGGACCTTCTAAATGGTTTAAAACAGTTAAAATTAACATAGTAAGTTAGTATGCAACGAATTTTTGGACATTATAAAATGTTTTATAGACCAATATTGTTTGTTTCAGATGGAAATGATTCAGCTAAAGTTGTTCTTCTGAAGGAGTCACGGACGTGATTGTCACGCGCCAAAAAACAATGGGTGAGGGACGAGGGAAATGAAGGAGAGAATAAGTTAAAGTGAAAGCCGCCGTCGGCTAAATAAAAGGCCATCAGGGGATCTGAGAGAAGGCCACGTCAAGATCGCTGAGGCAGACGTATAGACGCCATGACGTCACTTTGTCCCGACGATAATGTTCTCACCACCTTATAACTGTATGACAAAAAAAAAAAAAAAAAGCAAAAGCAAAAAAAACAAATTTTAACTAACCTTCGCGGGAGCCATTGAAGGATCCATTAGAATTTGATACGTAACCATATTGAATTATTAACACAAATTTGATCCCAAACAATTAAATTAGCCAAAACAAGCACTTACTTTGTCCACAACAACGAAAAAACTAGCCATACCGTAAATAATACAGAGTATGTCATATATGCGTATGAAAAGGTCTGGTCGTTCAATTAGAGTCAACTCATTTGTTTGTTTCCATGTTTAAAGAGTCAACTCATTTGTTGAGCACGCAATATAGACCTAACTGGTGATTTTTAGCTTCAAAGGAAAATCAAAATAGGTGTTGGATATCTCTAGGTGAAATTTTTTTAAGTTAATATCATCTTTTTAAACACCCTTATTATACCGATTTTAGTTACATTTTGTGGCGAACATTATCTTCGTCGACTCCAACAAACAAAAAGGTGTTATTTGGTTGAAATTTATTAGCATATATTTACTACTATTTAAACATTTTTTTTTTAAAAAACAACATAATGTCAATATTGATCCCGAAAAGTAATGTATTGTATGAGTAGAAAACTTAAAAAAGAAAGAAAGAAAAAAGAACTAATAATTGGAAAATAATTGATAGGAATGAAGGCAAAAGGGGTCCATGAGGACAAGTGGGAAGGGGGAGAGGGGGTATCAAGAGCAAACACAGCGGTATGTGCTGTGGTCTGTCCTAATTACAAAGGTCTCTTGAAATCGCTTCTATGCATTATTATTTTAGTGAGGGACCTCTCTAATTGCCCCCTCCCAATTTTACTTTCGTTTTGATCAATACTACCTACACTTCATTTCCAAAGAGTTCAGAGGTTTAATTAGTTCTCGTATTTTACAGTGGATTATGTCTAACTAATCAAAAGAAAGTTATCATAAGCTCCGACATAATTTTAAGTATTTTTTTCTGACTTTAACCATATATATAATATATGTTATTAGGTCTTCAAATAAGTCAAGTCACGTGTACGTAGATAGAGAGTCTTTTCAAAATTTTCATGACAAATTCAAATACGTTAATATAGTTCCAGGTGTACGTACGACTTGGGCCACTTGGCTCTCGATCTTCATGATCAAAGTTGAAAGAAAAAAATCTCGTATATTGCGTGAGGTTATCATTTTTTCCCAATTAACAAATATAAAATATCATCCTTCCAATAGAGACGTACGAGTCTGCATCGAATTCTTCGGTCCCATTTCATTAAGAGAAAGGAAAAAAAAGAGGCATATTATAATTTTAGAGGAAATTCAAAACACTATTTTCACAAATGCAAAAACTATATTTTCTATTAGAATTTTAGAACTATCACATCTTATATTTACGTGTCATATTTTCTCCATAACCATAATAGAAGATTAGAAGTTGAACCTAGATGTTTTGAAATTTGTCGGCCATACCTTCCTTACCCATCCATCTCTGTAGCTGATGATGAGTTGTGGCTAATGACCGATTAAGTTGATGGGCGATGAATTAATTAGTTTTGGCCTTAACTACAGAAACTGCAATAATTCCATAACCGAAGAAATTGGTGATTTTTAAAAAAGTTTGGACACTAACGACCAAAAATAAACCTTGTTGGACACCAAAAAGAAAAAAAAAACGTAATTCGTGGACCGTGGTTGCATTATCCGGAAAGCACGTACGTACGTGTGTTGACTTTGAAAGTAAACGGATCCAAACGACTTCTTCCGAGACAATCTATCAAAGTAATATTTTGTCCACGAAGATATATTCATTACACATATCCTCCAACCACTTCATGTGTTTTCTTTGTTATTTCTCGTTGAGCACACGATACGTACTTGAATATATATCTGGATGTTATATCATGATTTCACAAATATTAAGTATCAATACCTTTTTTTTCTTTGTTATAGTAGTATTTATACATTTCTTATACATATATATGTGAAGTTAAAAAAAAAAAAAGGTTACAGAGAGATTCAAGAAAAAGAAAAAAAAAGATAAAGTTATTTGAAATACAAAAATATATTTTTCCGACACTTACGAAAATGTCATTCATTTTCAATTTAATAATATGATTTTTTTCTAACTAATTTAATTGGCTTTATTAACTAATTTTTATATTGTTTTCTTTCATTACCTAATTTATAAATCTAAAAACATTACATCCAATTTATATGCTTGCTGATTGAATTTTATATTCTCACATAAAAAAATAAGCCCATTGGACCATATTCTAAATTCTAAAAGCAACACTTACAATTGTTTTAGACTAGACAACTTTCTTCATAAACGATTCTCCAAGTCTTATATTTTTTAAAAGACAAATAAGAGAAGCCCACTGGATCCAACTCCAAAAGCGATGTCCAGTGCTTGAATATAGCCAATTTTTTTTTTTTTTTTTTTAATTACTTTTCCTGGGTCAAAGCAATGTTCCTTCCATGATGCTGTTTAATAAGCTGTTTGTAGGGGAAGCAAAGAAAGGAGTTCATCAACAATGACACATCAGCTAGTTAGTTAGTAACTGAGTTTAAATTGTAAGAGTTCCTAATTAAATAATTTCACGGCATCGAATGTTTTGGGTATTAGAAGACTTGAGTGATTTTACTCCAAACCTTATCAACTACAACTGTTGTATGTAATATGTATAGTCCACGTCGCTTTAGTTGAGTTACCAAAAAGGAGTTGACCAAGTCGGTGTTGGACTATTGGTTTCGTGAGATTTCGGCTTTTAAGACTTTTTAAGATTATGTTTATGTAGATAGATCCATAAACCAACTAATTGTTCCCATAATCTTTAAAATGTTAGTACAAAGTAGTTGGAAAGTTTGGTTGAGTTAGGCTACGGACAAAGCAAATAAAAAGTAGTTGGGAAGGTGTTTACTGTTTCAACACATATTGGCCTCAAAAGGGAAATTAGTTTTTGTTGGTTTTGAGTAACTTTAAGATTGGAATTGGGTCGACCTATAAAAATCGGTGCAGCGGGAGCCAGCTGTCACGCACGACACTAAACTCTACAAGGTCACTATCACTATAATCTTCTCATGGTATTGTCTCCGAAGGCTTATTGATCTAACAAAATAGCATTGGTTCTGCTCCACCTACCCATAACTGTATTTATTGCTCACCCAATTTAATGTTGCACTTCTTGAAATTTAATAGCCTCACAACGAATCTTTACAAACCCTTCAACTCATTATTGTTCACAACTCGATGTCTCTATAGTGTTTTCTTTTTTTAAATGTCTCTCTGCTAATAGTGGCCACAACTTCAAGCTTCCGTTGCCTTAATACTACTACTTGGAAAATATATACACGGACAAACACACAAAGCATGACTACTACATGCGACAACTCCTCTTGAATTGCGTGTGTGAGTGGCAGGCAAAAACTTCTTTTGTTTTGTCGTAAACAGTAAACTCTCTTTCTCTAGCTTCTAATCTCACTCTGTTCTCTCTCTGTTCTCATAGATTCTCCCTCGTTTATTGCTCTCAATGGAGACAAAGAACCTCACTTTCTTTTCGTTTTGTTTCTCCAACACGATTTGTGTGCTACTCTTACTCATAGTCTCTTGGCTTGCAAGAAGCATTATCGACCGTAACTGGTTAAGAACATTACTATGGAGAAGAGAAACGAAGAAGAAGAAGAAGAATCCAGAAGATGAAAACAAAATGTCTCTTCTTGATTTGCCTGCCTTAACTTTAGACTGCATCTTAGAGAAGCTCTCTCCATCTGAGCTCTGTGCTATGACTTGTGTTTGCTCGGAGCTCAGAGACAAATGTGTCAGCGATCATCTATGGCAGAAGCATATGGAAACAAAATGGGGAAGATTGATGGGTGATGCAGCGACACAAGAGTGGAAATCTCATGTCGCAACGATAATGAGGTGTCTCAGAAGTTCGAACCAAAGCAGTAGTAAACCAAATTGGAGTTCGAGGTTTGTAGCGAGTCTTAGACCTTTTTCATGGTTAAGTTCAAACCACGGCTTTGACAAGAGAGGTTCAGCATCATCATATTTCGCACCTATTGATTCTGTAATGTATTGGTACTCGAATCTTGAGAATGGCAAGTTTTGGTTCCCTGCTCAGGTCTACAATCGCGAGGTAATATATAGTGTTACCCATTTCACTGAATCGGAGAAAAATTGCTTCTTTTGATTGCTAAATTTGGAAATCGATTACGGGTGTATTGATCTTTGCTTTTGTTTGGTTGCAGCACGGACATGTTGGATTCATGATGTCTTGTTACGATGCGAAGATCAGATACGATTTCAAGACTGATACATTTCAAGCAAAGTAAGGATTTTTATCAACAGCATCCCTGAGATTCTCGCAAAATGTGATTTTTCTGAGGTTTTTTTTAACTAAGTTTAGTGTATTGATCTCTCTATGCTCAGATACTCGGCGCATGGCCGGCGTGCGGCGGAGGAAAAGGTGACGTGGCAGAGGCTGAGACCGTCTCAAGTGGACACAAAGTCACGTGAACTCCACGTGTCGGATTGTTTGCACGGACTTCGACCCGGTGACCATTTCGAGATCCAATGGCGAAGAACCAAAGAGTTCCCTTATGGTTTGTTTCCCCAACAAATTGTTCAATTTGGTTCTAAAATCATATCAATTTCGTCTGATTTTTTTTGGTGGTTTACTCCAATTTTCCGGCGTAGGTTGGTGGTTTGGAATCGTAGGTCATCTGCAAAACTGCGACGGAGAAGAGAATTGCCGTTGCCATACAGCCGGTAAATAATAAACAACTTTGATCTGTCTTTTCGATTTTGTAAACTATTGAAGAAGAACAAAAGGAAATTAATTTGCGTGTGTGTGTTTTGGCAGAGAATGTGGTGATGGAGTTCAGACAATTCAGACCGGAGTCGCCGTGGAGTAGGACGGTGATAAATAGAAAGGACCACCGTGAGACGGGAAACGAAGACAATGGTTTCTACGGCGGAGTGAAGAAATTGGGTACGGAGGAAGAGGTTTCTACGTGGAAGCGAATGTGGCCATCACAAGCCTTGGAATAGTCTCATGTTTATTATTTTTGTGAGAATTTTGCTTCAAACTTAGCAAAACAACTCATTGATTAGTGTAGGTGAGGGGATGATATGATTTTCTATTTCTTCTGTCGTTGACTGTAAAATGTAAACAATACCAAAAAAAAGGAATACGATTGACTTATTTGTGTAAATAGCAAATTTGTTTCACAAGACACTGATGCAGTTTCTTGCTTAAGGGATCTACATGCGAAATTGCGAATAATATGACGCATTGATGCGTATGTTATAGGTTTCTACTGGTAACCATTTGAGGAACAAAAGGAAAAAGAACAAAAAAAACAATACGCAACGGAATAAACAACTTTAGAGGAATGAAAGGAAAACATGTAGAGAAGAACAAAATAATAAATGGTAACCAAACAATAACACTATCTTTTATAATATATTTGATTAAATAAATCAACTTTAATAATAATACTAGATATAATTTATATATAATGAATTTGACACTAATTTTAAAATATATTTTTGAATGAATTTAAATATTTAATGTTAAAAATTAATAATTTATATTAACCTATTATAGATTATAGTAATTTTTATTTGTTATTTATGATATAAACATCTCTTAAATATGTTTTACTATCCATACAAATTTTAAACAATGTATAGTAAGATTTTTTAACATGAAATTCATATCAAAAATATTTTTTAATGTCAATACATGATAAAAATATGAAAATATTATATTATGAGATTAAAATATTATTAATAAATAATTTTTTATTTATTTTAAAATAAAAACGAATTTTAATATTTGTTCTTTTTTTGTTCCATTTGTTCCTCATCAATTTTGGGGAGGAACATTTTTGTTCTATTGTTCCTCATTTTGTGAGGAATGTAGAGGAATGATGTGGAAAAATGATTCCTTGTAAATGGTAAAAAAATTGAGGAATGAAGAGGAATGTCACATTCCTTTTCATTTTTTTCCTAAATCATGGTTACCAATCGAGGCCATAATGTTAGTAGGACTTGGGAATAGAAGAAAATTTTGGTTTATAGTGTTAGACTTGAAATTAAGGGGTAGTACAGTAAGAAAATGAAAATATGTGATCTTTATTTGCAAAAATCTTTAGTTTATTTATTTAAAGCATATGCTAATAATGAAAGATTCTGGATTGTTCTGTTTTTGCTGATTTTTCTTTTTTTTTTCTTTTAGAGTAGTTTGTTTGAATTCGAGAGGTACTGAAAATTCTAGGAAACATCCTTTGTAGAAATTTCATCGGAGACGACTTGAGGAGAAACTGAAGCTCCCGTCACCTCTCCGATCTCACAATCCCAGATTGATTGATTTTTGTCACTTTTTCGCGTTCATCCGATTAAAAGATGAACGGAGGTCCCTCTGGTTTCAGTACGTTTACCCATTTATCTTTCGCTCGATCAGCTTCTGTCGATTTGTTTTGCTTCTCTCATTTCTGGGTTTTCGATTAATGTTTGAAATTACGGAACTTGCAGATAATGCTCCGGTCACGAAAGCCTTCGTTATTGCGAGCGCCCTTTTCACTGTGTTCTTCGGGATCAGGAGCGGTTCTTCCAAGCTCGGCTTGTCTTACCAGGTACTGTGTCTTTCATCTCTTCATTCGATTTGAAGCACTTGTGGGTTTTACAGAATAACTATGATATCGGATTCTGGCTCTTATTTCACAAGTTTTAGGCTTTTGTTACCTATTGTTTTTGCTTTTGTCTTATTGTGCTCTGATTGCCACCATTGGCACTAGAAAATACTACCGGATTATGCTTAGGTTCTTACTGTAGCTACACTAAGCATAAGCAGCACTATTGATCCAGTTTTTACTTAGATTCGTCATGGATTGGTTAAGCAGAATTTTAGGCTCGAGATGTTTAATAGTAGAGTAGCCTTGCTCCTGGAAATATATTTGATTGTTTCAAAGTCTTTTTGTTTATGTATTTCGTAGAATTAGTAAAAAGTTCCGATGCCTCAAATGCACTCAATCGTATCTTTATAAGCTTCTCTCAATCTCATTGCAGGATATATTTGAGAAGTTTCGGATTAGGAAATTAATCATATCGAACTTTGCCTTCTCTTCCTCACCAGAGTTGTTTTCCGGCCTGTATTTGCTCTACTTCTTCCGAGTCTTTGAGAGACAGATTGGTTCAAATAAGTATTCGGTAAGGGATAGTCCAGCTCAACTTTGTCTTCATCTCTTTTCTGTCCATTATCCTGGTAACTAGAAAGATAAAAGCCTTTAAGATTGAATTCCATGGGTTAACTTGTGCACTTTCTGCAGGTTTTCATCTTATTCTCTGGGGCTGTATCGCTAATACTAGAGACCATTTTGTTATCACTGTTTAAAGGTAATCTCATCAAAATCTACATTGTTTTCGTCAGTACTCGCCCTTTAGGATATGAAATTGGGGCAGCGCTGATGCAGAAAACCATAAGGGATCATAGTTATTAGTTGGCTTAAATTAACCTTCCTACTAGTCTCACCAAACACTAAGAAAACCTGTACAGTGAAGATTAGGATATTGTGATGAATTTTTCTTCACTCATGATGTTGATAGATCTTACAAAGATTTCCCTTGGTCCATCATTTAAATTATCAAGAAATGGTTTTTGTGCAATCTTAATCAGCGTTTGTGATATGACCTTTTATGATTTCTGTAACACACATTTTACATTTATTGGTCGTGGGTATATTTATGTAACAAACTGTTGTTTCTTTTGTAGATCCTACTGCAAACCTACTGACATCTGGACCATACGCCGTCATCTTTGCTTCTTTTGTACCCTTCTTCTTGGACATTCCAGTAACAAAGAGGTTTGGTGTATTTGGCGTCCACTTCTCTGATAAATCATTCATATATCTTGCAGGTGTCCAGGTAAACTATACCCTATGTTTATGAATTTTGTTGTACTTTAGATTCCTTTTTCTTTAATTGATAAATTGCTTGGTTTCAATAATTGTAGCTTTTTCTATCATCTTGGAAAAGATCCATGTTTACTGGAATTTGCGGAATAGTTGCTGGTTGCTTGTATCGGTTGAACATCTTTGGTATTCGCAAGGCAAAGGTTATAATCTTCCAAACCTTTTGCGTTAAAAAATAACATCATTCATCTCCTCAAATGTGGGTTTTTGTCTGCTGTAGTAACACTACTTTTTGTCTAAAATACATGACAGTTCCCCCAGTTCATGGCTTCGTTATTTTTCCGGTTTTCTTTGCCCTCCTTGAGCAGCCATTCTCAACCACCAAGAAGGACATCACCCAACTTAGGTCGCCAAGCAGTGGCAAGTCATTGCAGCATCTTTTCGTTGCAACCTTAGCCAAACTCGTATTACAATTTAAATAACCCATCTTCATTTACTGACATGTGATGTTTCCGTTTTTCAGAGAGCTTATCGAGCTCCAATGCCTGCAACTACAGAGCCATCTGAGGAAGCCATAGCAACTTTGGTATCTATGGGATTTGACCAGAATGCAGCGAGACAGGCTCTTGTACACTCCAGAAATGATGTCAATGCTGCCACCAACATCCTTCTTGAAGCGCATTCCCACTAAACCCTTTACTAGGAAGTGTCAGAAACATTGTTGATTTGGATGAAGACATTGCACAAGACAAGAGGTATTTTTCTGCTGCGATCTAAAAACAGGAATGACCTTGCCTTAGCTAATATGTCCAGCGGATGATCTGATTTACATCCTCTTTTTCTTTCTTCTAGGTTTACTTTTTGCCTCTTTTAGTTACCGTGGTAGTTTTAGAACAAAGTGCGTAGGCAATGTTTATTATGTAAGTGCAGACTTCAAAGAAAAAAACATGGAGCTTGATTCTTATCTGACTAAACCTTTAGGGATTAACATCTACTGATCCATTTAACCTTTCACAAACCTATTCTACTTAGAAAAAAAAAAAAAGAAATTACACTTACACTGGATTGTGTGATATAGTTTAAGCAGAAGACTTGCTTAAAAGACGGTTGACCATACTGTGCAACTCAAAAGTCTAATTTGGATGCAAATGAAAAAATAAACACATTGATATACACAAAAATGAAACAACCAAGTAGCAAGAAAAATGCTCTAGTAACTGTTTAGTCTCTGGTTCCAGATACAGATCTTTTCTTAGTACCGCAATAGAATCATCTTCAGACAAGACAATTAATTGGAAAATGATGAGACTTTTCTCTGAATCGTTGTCTAGTCTTTGCTAGTGAGACAATAGATGGTTTAGCTTGCTACTGCTTTGCTTCCTTCCATACTGTAAACTGGTATTTCCCAGTTCTTGTTCTTTTTCGGATCATCTGTTAAAGTGAGATCCGTTTCGTACTCTCTAAATGTTTTGAAGAATGTCTTTGCACCCATCATTATCAGCCTCTCCACCATGAATAACTGATAGTTGTTCTTGACTATCGGATCCAAAATCTCGCTGAAATTCGATGAATAAGCCACTTTGTACCTGCAGTGTATCAAAAAAGCATCTTACAAGGACATCTATTATAAACCTATAAACTTGAATGTGGACCTTGAAATATTACCTGATAGCGAGAGGCGAAAAGAATCCAGCGGTTCTCTCATTAGAACCGATAAAAAGAGTCCGCCCTGCTGGGATCTGCTTCTGTATTCTGCCAAGGATAAACTCTGGGCGTGTGTCTCTGTCTAAGTGTGGAAACTGAGTTCTTTCAACGCGAAACCTATCTTTTCGTGTTTTCAGTTTGTCACCCCGACGGACATGGATTGCATCGTAATCACCAAGTTGTACTTTTATCTGTTCAACCAAAACTGGTTTATGAACAAGCTATAAGGATTCAACAGAACCTAGCCATCTTTTTTTTTGGGACAAGAGAGCAAAACTCCCTTTCAATTTAAAATCAAGATTGCTAAGTTATGTAAAATTCATTCACCTTTTCTGCAGCATCTCTCAATCTTGATGCTGCCATATTCGGGAGAAATGTATAAGGTAGCATGACGTCGCTACGGTTACCTCGATCCTTGCACTCAACAAACCTACAATGAAGATAGATATATGATCTGATCAAGCTAGAGTATGATGATGACTACCACAAACAATATAAGAAAATGATGCTTGTGAAAAGAAACTTGCTAATCAACTGGATACTCAGCAATGTGCTTACCATGCCAAGGGACTTGCGGTTCGGTTGATGAGCAAAAGATTTGTAAACTGGCTAGAGTCATTTAGCTCATGCCTATTGGCTCCATACACATGCGCAACCCCTCGTTCTCCCAATTTCATACTGGTCGATAGCACAATGTGCCACGTTTCCGAGTCCTCCAAGATCACTGGTATCTTCTCAGAGATGAGGTCAATATCATACAATGATTCCATTGCACAAGAGCTCACTTCCCAACTAATAACATACAAAACAGAGGGACCTCATTTGTTAAAGTGGGAAGCAAAACAAAAATTAAGTTTAAAAGTAGTCTAAAGAATTTATCACCTTTCCTCTGTAGTTTCATTGTCTGATCGATTAAGTAGACCTTTCTTGTTATGTCTTGGATTGATGCACATCCGAGATGGCATTACAAAAGTTCTGCAATAAGAAGCTGACAATTACAGATACCATATCTCAACAGCCCCAGCGTTCCTTCAAAACCCCAAATTTTACTCAACTAAACATCTCATGACCAAGAAGACTAGTTGTCAATTCAAGAACTCCATCAGAAAACTCAGAAATTTAAAAAAATATGGGAGGAAATCATAGTTACCTGTTAAGAAACATGGCTTCTTCAAGGGCACATCTAAGACTAGATTCTTGGTGACCCAAACCGGCACAGGTCTCGCAGTTCTTACCAGGACAGTCGATTCTGTTTCCCCAGTACAAGTACTTATCCGACAAACTGTGCTGTCTCTTGCTTCGTGAAGACCTCAAGAAATAACCAATTAGGCTTTTCCGATATGGTAAAACCAATCCGCCAGTGGAGAGCAGGGAAGAAAGAAGGAGGAGCAATGCGACGGCGACAATGCATAGCAGAACAAGTCTATTTGATCCCAGAGTGGCTTTTGACCTATGGGTTTTGCTCATTGTTGCCATTATAGTTAAAACTGTTTCAGTTAGATTAGAGGAAGAAGTAAGAAAGAATCTTTGCGACGGTTAGGTAGAGATTAAGATTAGATCAGAGATCTAAAGGTCAACGTTAAGGTCACGTGGGTGTCTCCTCCACTGTGAGACACAGTCACGTGGCGTATCATTGGTTTGATCCATACATGGCGAAGACGAATTGTTGTTCCGGCGGCCATTAGAAGATTGCGCCACACGTAAAGTGTAGCGGCACAGATCCACATTACAAGACACATACACAAATTCATATTTTGTTACAGAGAAACTACAATTTCTCAGATAAGAACAATTGAATCGATTAATTGAATCGTCGTTCATGAAACGAGAATCCAAATCTCATGTGATAGAGCTTAGAAGAAGAAACAGCTCTAACAACAATGAAATATCAAACCCAGAATTTACAGAGAGAATCGAAGAAGAAGAAGATTACACAAATTGATATTTTCTGGTTATTCTCCATAATCGACCTTGAGTTCTATTTAGCTTCAGCTCTTCATTTCCAACCAATCATTAGTTGCCAGCTCACAACTCACACCTCCACCAATCAGATCCTATTAAACTTCCACGTCACTTAGCTCCTCATATTTCCTATAACAAATCTCCCCTCCTTAGAGAACCTTGACCTCATTCCTCGGGGATTTCGTTGACCGAGATAAACTGAAGGAACCGTTCGGTAAGATTATTGTGGAACAATCACTCCAATCGAATTTATGTTCGTGCATAGTAGAAGGAGAAGCCGAGGTAGACATCAATGAATTTAAGGAGATAATATGGATATGTCTGATTCTGTACATTCCTTTTTTTCGTAGACTTTTTTTTTCTTCCCACCACACACAGAGACACTCACAGACACAAATATCGAATCTTTGACTCAAATGCTTACCCATGATTAGAGAAACAAGAAAAAAAAGAAGCTAAAAACACTATCAAGAAATGGAAGAAAGAAGAAGCCAGAATACACCTAGTTGCATCTTTTCTCAACTAACAATGTGGTTTTGCTCTAAGCTTTCTGTAATGTCCGAGAAGACACGCCATGTAGTAATCTGACAAAGCCCAAGAAGCTAAGTTTGCCATCCGAATGTCTTATCCAATCCTGAAGAACAACATGCACCGGTACTGATGGCCCAAGTCCGAGTTCCTGCGATTAAAACACATATGTTCAAGATGAATTAGTATATACCCAAGTTTCTCTTCATGAGTATTTCTCTAATCACAATTCTTTAGCCTCTAGGTGAGAGTAAAAAAAAGATAAAGTTTATACCGATGCAAGTTCTTCAATCATGATGGGTCTATTCCCGTCCTTCTCAAACAACTCGTAAGCACGCCTTGCGTGTTGCTCCCATGTTTCCATTGCTTCGAGCTGATAAACGCTTAATGCTGAAGCACAAAACTCTTCAAAGTCTAGTTTCTTGTATTGAAGACAACTTATCTGCATCCCAAAAGAGATTAGAACGTTAAACCACCAAACTTATTGATAAAGCAGTATACCATATCATTAGCCTCGTTTCTTACCATATGAACAAAATCTAAGACTCGTGAATCCTTCGTAGCATCTGTTGCGCTCTTCAGGATTGCCTGAGATTTGTATGAAAAAAGTCAAGAATCACAGATAATCCTAATTGAGAAGGGAAGTGGTAGATGATGAATCATAGAAATAGAACTCACTGTTTTGTAATTCTGCATCGAGATATATCCATTCTTGCTTGGCCCCAACAATGTAAATTGCTCCCGCAGATAAGCTAACTGCGGTACAGTTAATGTCTTGGCAAGAGCCTAAAACCGTGAAAGAAAACCCATTAAAATGATCCACAACGATCACATTTTCCAAGTAAGTAATATCAATGTGTAACAGCTTCTGCGGAATTTAACTCACCGCTAAAGCTGACTTTCTCAAGGAAGTTGACATAATGTACACTTTTACAAGCTTGTATATGATCATATCAGATGGAATATTTAGTTCATGCGAGCCAACCAGCCAGGGGTGACCTGAGGAATAAGACAGTTGATTGTTCAGATGTTCATAATATCTGAAGTTTAGAACATGATAATTTTTTGTTAACCCGTTATAGAGATCAAGATGATTATACTTACACAAAGCCTGGGCCGCAGTTAGTCTTTTACGGTAATCTTTGTTTAGCAATCTTTTCACAAAATCTACAGCGTCAGGTGATAAAGACGGCCAAGGAGCTTCTTCAAAATTGGGTTCTGCCTTTAGGACGGCTCGAAAGATTCCGGATTCAGTACGGGCCCAAAAGGGCCGACTGCCGCAGAGAAGAATATAAGCAATCACTCCAATACTCCACATGTCAGCTTCTGTCCCATATGTACGGTGTAAAACTTCCGGGGCCACATAGTAGGCACTTCCTACAATATCATTCAACCTCTCGTCTGCAGAATTGCAAAAACAAAACATCAAATTTTCCATTTAACATCAAGAAGAGTTCGATAGGAGAAATCGCGGGTCAAGATTAACATCTCTGACCTGGCTTGACGTAATCAGAAAGACCAAAATCAATTGCTTTTAGAGGAGACGTCTCATCTTTCGTAGTGAACAGAAAGTTCTGTGCAAGGAAAACAAACAAACAGAAAGAAACATAACTGTCAGCATCACTCTGCATAAGTTAGTGGAACTCATTCTATGTGTACAAAGACTGCTGATGATGTGATGGGGCCTAGAAAGTGAAGTGTCACCTAAAGCCAATAAAATTTACAAAAACAAAAACAATGAGAGAGCAATCTGGAAATTAAAACACCACCATGGATTATATAAAGTACCTCGGGTTTAAGGTCACGGTGAACCACACCTTGCAGATGACAGTAAGCCACAACACTGAGAATCTGAACCATAACTTTTTTAGCATCATCTTCTGAGTATTTTCCACCCCTAATTGCACCAAGCTCAATCAGTCAAAGCACGATTCAGTAGATACAATCATTCAAATACAGAGATATGTGTTTTTAGCAATAACCTTTGAAGGATTTTGTCCAAAAGCTCACCACCTTTGCATAATCTGGTCAAAGGAGATTAAAGTATTTGTATTGGAAAATGATCAAATGAGCTTAGGAAATCTCACTGAGAAATTTACACTTACTCCATGACAATGTAAACATTTTCATCATCTTCAAACGCATCATAGAACTGGACTAGGTTCTTGTGACCAGTCAACGCCCGCAATATCTTCACTTCTCTACTAACATCCTCAATTGCAATTGCAGTTGTCATCTGCAGTCAAGAACATCTAACACTAAGCAATGAAACAATCGAATCACAAGTTCAGGGAGATAGTTGGCTTATTGAAATCATCTGTAAACACTTATTTTTATTCACGCTCCTACCAGATACACAAACAATATCAAGACTCAATTCCTTTGCAATTATAATCTAGACAGATAGCATTCAAAATTCAAACACAATGGCCATTGGCAGGATCCCATTTGATGGACTCAACTTAGATAGCGTAAATCTAAAAGAGAATCAATTTCGTTCGATCTTAACCATGTTCTCTTAATCATATATGATTCGCCAACCTTTAAAGCAGTTCCACACAGTTTAACATAGACAAACCAGAACAGAGTCCTTCATCATATTTCTCTGACAATAATTTGACCAAAATATATTTTAAAAAGTGCATAATTTTAAACATATGGCAATGAAAATAGAATTCGAATCATGGTCATATATACTTAAAACGAATTTTCAAAAACAGAAACAACGCAAGTGAAACCTTATCAGAGAGTTTCAAAGAGCGAACCTTAGATTTAGGAATAACTTTAACAGCAACTTCTTGACCTTTCAAGCTGCCTTTTTTACCCTTAGCAGAGCAAGTATACCCAAAATGTCCACGACCCACCTCGCCATCAATCTCATAGTGTGAAGCAAACTGTTTCGAAAACCCAAATCTCTTATCGAGACCGATCTCACATTCTTTACCTTCAGGAATCGAGGCCTCGTTAGGCTTGATAGAGCCGTAACGACGCGCGAGAAAAGCTCGTATGTGCTTAGCAGGAGAAGGAGGAGGGAAAGGTCTCTTGAAGATACGAAGAGGCGTTGAGCTCACGCTTGATGATATGGAAGGTGAGGATTTGAATAAGCTAGGAACAGGGCTAGGGCTGTAAAACGGAAAGCCAGAGGATTTCGCCGCCGGCTGAGAATTCGTCGGAGCTTCATCAGTTTCGCCGGAAACTGGGAGGCTTTTTGATTGTTGCTCGATGGGTTTACCATGACAGATCCCCATGAATTGTGAATTTTCAAAACGAAAGCTTGAAACTTTGTGAAGATTATAAGTTTAGTTAATGAAGCAGATTCATGTGGGTGATAATTTTCCCGGGAAAGAGAACAAGTAATCACAGAACTCGAGACTCGAATAAACCCAGAAAGCAGAGAAGGAGGAGGAGATTGAATTAAGCAAAAAGTTTGAGAAATGAGATAGGATTAATGCGAGAGATTACTATAGAGGAAGATAAACCACACGCAAAGAGTAAGAAGGAGAAGGAGAGAAGCGAGTTTGGTTACAATCAGAAGCAAAAGCTAAATAAGTAAAAAAGAAACTTGAATAAGCAAAAGCAAAGTGTTAAGAATGGAAAAAAAGGAAAAAGGAAGAAGAAGATGCTTTTTTAGCAGTAGCAACAAGAAAAAAGACCAAGAGATGAGAGAGCATAAAAGTGGAAGAGAATCAAAAAGAGAAAAGCAAAGAGCCTTGTTGATTGATTTCTTTTTTTCTTTTTTTTTTTTTTCTACTTATTTTGATCTCTCTCTCTCTTTTTGTTGTTAAATGGGATTAATGTGATGTTTGGCTGCCAAGGAAGAGTCATCTTCTTTCACCATCTTGCTAACTCAACTCATGGCTAATATAATAGTACTAGATATGTTGTTTATGTAAGTAATGGTTTAGGAATATTGTAACGTCTTGTTGATATCAAACCCTATCAATCTAACTTAGAAAGAGATAAAGTCCGGAGAAAGAATAAGACGAGACGACGATGTCTCTCTATATTGCCAAATTCTATCAAGACTTTACACAGCAACCTTATCTTTGTACTGCCATTTTTGCTACGTCTAAAAATATTAATCGAAGGATCCAAAAGAGTCCTAGAGTCATGCCAAAATATATTTAAAAAAAAAAAGAGAGAATTGTAACCTCGAAGTTGGCACTTGTTACAGGTTAGCTACCCAAAGGCCTAATTAGTTTATTTTATGTTAGCCTATTGTTTTACAAAGTTTGCCAAATCACTTATGGACGACCCACCTTAATGACCCCTCAAATACTAGTAGTTTCGTCTAACATATGTCAGATTTATAGAGCATCACAAGGCTATCAATATTTTGATTAGTACAATATTTCTTGGACTACACATCTTCCGATTCAGCCAATCTTCATAGTTCATGCATTTCCTACCCATATATTTTTGTGTAATACGTGAGATAGTGAGTTTACCACTCAAAGAAGAAAAGAAATGCGTGAGATAGTGACGATCTCACGTGCTATATAATGAGTGAACAAACTCAATATCCGTAGTTGGAAGGCAATGATTTGATTGATTCTTTCTTTTGTAACGAGTTCCTCGAGTACCCTTTTTTTTATAGTATAGAATCAAAAGATTAGACGAATATTAATAATTGCGTTCATTGTTGGCAACTTTGAGTTGAGAATCACTTATTAAAAATTGTGCAAGTCTTCTAGTTACTAGTTCTTATTTATTATTTTTCAAAATACGTAGACGAGTCAATTCAATACGTCGGGAGACATGTACAATTCAAAGATTGTAAATACTATAAAACGAATCGTACTCGTACGTGTAAGTTGTGACATAACCAAAAATATATATTTCGAAAGTCGAAACTGAATAACCAACTAAACAAGTTACCAAGAGAAATATTAGGTAAGATTTTTTGGTAAAGCATTTTCATTAATAAAAACGAAAAAGGATTACAAAGGAATCCATATTAGGTGTGATATAGCCCAAGGAAAGTATAAAACAGACAAAAGCCTAACAACCATCATCCTTGGTGGGCTTTTTGGGTTGTGTGTTATTTTGGTAGCAGAAACCTAAATTACAATGGTTGACCAAAAAAAATACAAAACCTATATTATAACACAATAATGGGGAAAAAGTATGGGTTAAGAATAAAAAGAATATATATATTCTTGGCATCAATTATATTCCACTTCTTTTTCTTTTGCGACCTCTTTTATATTTCTAAACTTTTTCTATATCGTAATTCATGTTATATAAAAAAAAAGTTACAATAATACACTTAGAGAATTTTATATAGTATGTACATTCTATTTTTATAACCCAAAATTTCACAAAAATCACATGTAATCGTACGTGTATACTTGTATTACTATTTACTTTGTTAATTCGGTTGCATCTACAAATTCCGATTTTCACAAATTCTTTTAGTTTGGATACAGTATTGGTCCAATCCAATTCAAAACTCATGCTCCGGTGAATTGTTTGGAGTTTTGAATGAAATGATTGAATATATGTGATTTAGGACTTAGGAGTTGGTGCCGTTGACGTACGGCATAGACTTAGAGTAGAGACGTGGTGATCTTGTGTAACTCATGTGTTGTCTTGTCGGAGTCACTGTCACTACTATGGACTGATCTACTCAAATCTAATTTGGGCCTCTCTCTGAAACCCTAAACCAACTTGGTTCCAATCTCTATTTGGACCCCTCGACTCTTCCTTGTCCTTTGATGGGCCTGTGATCCTCAATCCTTCTCTTCTTCTTCAATTTTTTTTTTTTTTGGTGCTGTTGTTATTTCAGTATGTTTCTTAACCCATCCATCTAAAGAGTTTTACTAATTGGGAACAAAAACAGTTTTTAATCGTCTTATTTATTTGTGCACATTAAAAAAATATCTCTATATATCTAAGTTAACAAAAATTTTGGAGACTTACATAAAGACAAATGTGGATTCAAGATAAACTAGTCAGAAATCGTATGCAAGTCGCATAAATGTGGGTAGCAAATAAATATCTGAAATATTGTGACTTTTTTTAATAGATGTTATAGTTAGTATCATTAATCATTTTTTATTATATAAATTCGTAGTTTGAATAGGCTGAGACTATTGACTTAAAATATAAAAGATGGTTCAACTACTACGTTAGATCAATAGAAACGGTGTTAAAATGAATGTAAGTTCTTCTGACAATGGACATGAAGACACTGATTTAATAAAAATGAGTAAAATATACTATATAGTATTTGTTAATAGCAAAGCTATAGTATAGAGTAAACCGGGAGTAAAATTAATAAACTAACATATCGAAGTTGCTGCCTCGGTGGTATTTTAGGTTTTCTAAATTTCCGGTAAAACACCGAAGTAAGTGAAAAGGTTCCTCCTGCATTTTGTCTGTGTAGGTAAACAAGAACACTTGACCAAGAAGAACACACGAAAACACAAAAACATATTTTAACTTCTCTTTGCTTTGTTTGTGAAAATGCAAAGTAAACACAAAGGAAAAAAAAAACATATACATAGAGTTGATCATATGAATTCAAAAAGGAAATAGGATGGTCAAAATTGTGTGGTGAGATAAGAAAGAGGGGGACTCACATGTTCACACGATGAGACACTAACGTGTGATGTTAATGATTGCTTTTGCCACACTACCCATAAACTTCAAAACGAATTTTTAATTAAAACTATTTAGGAACATTTTGAGATGAATACAAAAAACATACTCCATAACTTTAATTATTAAGAAATAGTGCAAAAAGCTAAAAATATTTGTATAAGATATACTTTATGGTCGAGAGGGTTGAGTATAGAGGGGACACCAGCTGCCCCGAAACCATCACGCTCCATGGACAAACTTTCTCCACCTTTTCTTTTCTTCTCTTAGTTTTCTTCAACGTTGGTTATTTTTATTACATTGGCCAAAGTTTATAGAGAAACAATTATTAGAAAAGAAAGAAAAAAAAAAAGAGAGAAAGGGGCAAAAGGAGAGTGATGAGAAGAGTCGGTCCTTTTTGTCTCATAGAGCCAATGGCCCATCAATTTTACTTCCTTTTGTCAGTCTCCTTTTCTCACGCTTCCTCTTCCCCTTTTATCCCACATTCATTCTCCTCCTACTCCATAGTTCATATTGATACATTCTATTTTCACTATTTTGGTTAAACTATTCTTGAGTTTTTCTATAAACAAAAACGGATTACATATGGAATAAATAGCAGAGAGATACATTGATAGCACATGCATATATACATATACTACATTTCAAAGTACTTCCATTATTATGAGTATAAGTGATAGTTACAAACTTCTCTCAATCAAAATGACTCGAGACAATATATAACAGATTTCATTATTAATACTAGTACCCTAACATATTTCTTAGGTACAAAAAGCTTTGAGAATGAAAATTCAATTCCCAGTATAAAACTTTTACACATTCCAATAAGTAAATAACTAAAGAATTTCAGAATATTTGTAGCTAATCATATATCATCAAACTCTTTATCTTCTTTATATATATATATAGCTGCAATCTCTCGAATATATATTATGAAGTGTGTCGACCTAAATTTAACCTTTACTCTTTGTGTCACGTCAGCATCATCGATGAATCTCGCATATCATATCATGTTTTTTTCTTTGTTACGATAGCTTCTACAAACTCATGTACGAATTTTCGATAGTTTAAATTTCTAGCGTACATATGTATGCATTATTGAGGTTAAGTGTTCATCCCCAATCGTTCCTCGTTTTAGTGGTTAAAATGCCACTTATAATCTTTTTAGTGATTTCACTCCCTTAGTTGATCATGCTGCTAATGAGTATAAAAATTTGATCATGCTGTTATTTCTACTTTATTTGACATGCCATCTAGCTAATGTCTCCACCTCGTTAAGATGGTAATAAACAATATAAATTTTCATGTTAACGTTTATATACCATTTATTGAGTCCCACTATTCTCATACGTATTGTTTCTATAAATACACTACTTAAACAATGTAATTTTTGGGGAGTACTTGTTTATTCGAATATACGTTATAAGGATTTAATTTGTTTGTGTGTTAAGCATTTATATATACATGCACGCTTTTTCCTTTTTTATGATCCGAGAAAAGTCGTCCACTAGACATTTCGCTAATGTACTTAATAAATCTCAACTAAAAGTAAAACAGTTCGTCACAATCACATGGATTTAATTAAAATAAGCAAGTTTTACATATCAATATAAGTTAGAGAAAAAAAACACGCACTGCTTATATTATATTCTTTGGTGTAGAAAATGTGGTCAAATATACACATTTAGAAAGACATGAAGAAAGAAAGAGAGGGGAGAGATTGGATTCATTTGGGGACAAAGGTGACATAAGGGTCGCTTTGAAACTCACAGCGTACAAACATAGACCTCTCTTTACCATATACATTCACATATATAGTGTGTGTATATATCAAAGTCTAGTTTCTTTTCGACTTCACCAATCACATCTGTAACTTAGATTCTTCTGCGTCGACAAATATTCCCACAATCTCAAAGCCCTAGTCCTCACACTAACAACCAAAACAATATATAAAATATATAGAGACAATATATGTAACATGAAAATATTATCTATATATATATCCTTTTCTTTTTCTTGAAAAAGAAAAGAAAAAGAACACACCAAACCTACTTACAACATTTGCTTACACTCCCACGACTTAGTAACTAAAACAAAACAACATATATATATAAAGAGGAATAAAAAAAGGTTTTGGTAATTATAACCAAGTTAATTATGATCATACCCTATATATATATTAATCAATTATAGACTTTTTAGTGTACTCAAATCTCATCATTTCACACCATTATGATGTGATCCAGCGCACGACGCCGTTTGGACCGTTCTCCTCCACCACCACCACCTGAACTACGTTCCATCAACGACTTGCTTGACCGCTCAAGCAGCGACTTAAGAGCGTTTTGCAGGAAATGCACGGACTCGACGCCGTGCATCTCTTTGTCTGCAGCTACGACAAGAACACTCCTTGTCCGACCACCAAGAGTTACCATCTCGGCTCGGAGAGTCTTCATGTTAAGAGATTTAAGTATCTCCATGAGGTCCGGCAAGAGATCAGACCTATCGTCGCAACATAGAGAGGCTTTGAAGATTATATGACCGTCGTTTGAATAGTCTCCAAAATGTAGAACGCTAATCTCGTCGGTCTCTGATGGTAATAGTGTTTGATCGGAGTCGGAGATCTCTAGGGTTTGCTGTTTAAGTTCTTTGACTCGTTGAACCACTTTGGCTAGCAGTGTGGCTTTATCGGTCTGAAAATAGAAACATAAAATTAGAATTGATATAATTAAATGTTTGGATCTTTAGAATAGCCTTTTTAAGTTTCGGATCAAGGAGTTGAAAATTTTATGTTCATATCAAATCAAATCAACAGAAAAAGCTTGAAAACTTTCCCAAAAAGTAATTTCATGAAGCTTTTCTTTTTCCTCATCTATTATATGTTCTTAATACTTGCAATTTTTGAATATTTAAATAAAATGAACATCAATCTTGTCGTGGAATTATATATGCAGGGATCACCTTTGATCATGTGTTTAATTAGTAAGAATACTTAGACAAAAGAGTGTCAACTAAATAGTTATAATTAACAAACTAACATGAAAAGTGGTCTTGTATTCGAATGGAACATAAGAAAAAATCTAAAGATATATGTAAACTTTAGGATGGAGAAGATAAGCAAAACCCTAATAGCCATTTTAAACTCTTCTCTTAAAATTGATATGATATACGTATATGTATGAGGGATATATATATATATATACGCCATATGAAAGAGAGTAATTCATATATATATAAAATATGTAATAAAAGGTTATATTACCTTAGAATTACAAGAGAGTACGTTACGGAGCTTGTTGAGGTGGGAATTGATCCTCTCTCTTCTTCTTCTCTCAGCTTCTTTGTGGTTCCTCAAAGCAGCAATAGCTCTGTCTTGAGCCATGGTTTCTCCGATGCCGGAGATCGCAAGTGGGTAATACGATGAAGTCGACGAGGAAGACCCGCATAAGCTCTGCATAGTGGTCATGTAGTCGCCGGAGACGCAGTACCCACCGCCGCCCATTTCGTTACCGGCGAGAAACGAATAGAGCATCTGATCTGAGGTCTCTGGTTGCATTTTTCTAATGTGTTGCGCCGCCTTGTTTTTGTTTTTTTGTTAGTTAATGGGGTTTGTGGAGCTTTCGGTGGGTTCTGTCCTAAAAGATGGATTATATATACGTGAAACGAGAGGGCTACATAGTGCAAATTAATATTTTCTTTTTATTATTAGATGTACATATGTTAAATATATATATTTTTTTGTTTTCATGTCTTTGGTGGGGAAAAAGTAACTATGAGTTCGAGATTTTTGGGAAGGGTCCTTAATTAGGTCATTGTCTTGGTCTCTAGACACCATCATCATTCTCAATAGTTCTATGATCTATATACAACTGAACTGAAGATACAAACGGAATTTTTGGGATGCATTTCGAAAATTCAAAAGACAAAATCTTAAATCTAACGGAATTTTTGGGATGCATTTCGAAAATTCAAAAGACAAAATCTTAAATCTATTTGAACATATTTGTATCTTTATCAACTAATAATTATGATGTTTTACCACTAGTCATGTCTAAGATATTAAAGTTAGACCAACTCCAATGGTAAATCTTTTAACAAGTATGTTGGTAATATTCTAATTACAAAAAGTACAAAAATTGAAACTAAAAATTTATATAAAATTTATCCTTCCAATGGTAAAGTTTTTAATAAGTTACTAAACACTATAATTTAAATAATCAGGAAATTTGTTTCTTTTTTTCTTTTTTTCCTCCACTCAATCATAAGTGGACACATGTATCTAAGAAACAATTTCAAAAATTCTTAGCAAGAATTATTTCTTAGCTTATTACATGTTTTTAATTTATTTTTTCTCTTTTTAATTCTTAGAAATTTGCTAAAAAAACTTGCATTGGAGTTGCTCTTAGATCAAAACATGTATTGTAAATTTGTAATGATTTGTGTTTTTTTTTTTTGGTAGGATGTAAGGATTTGTGTTAGCGGTATCGTTGTGTCACCTCTTGGATCATGTCGATGCGGTGAATATTTCCCATCGTAAGAAATTAGCAAAAAAAGAAATTGGCAAATCAATGTCGAAAAAAACTTAAGTATACATAAGCACGCAACACAAAACAATTTAATGCGATAAATGACCAACCATAAATAGCAAGCAACACAAGAAAATATGGGCCTAATTATAAACAGAAGGACCCAAATTGTGGCCCAGATCCAAAGTATTGGTAAAACGGTGTCCACAAAACTGGCGCAAGCAGAACCATGCAACAGAGCTCCTCGACCTTTTGACTTTGATAATGGCAGTTTCTCCGAAACACTTCCAGGTTCCTTCAGCTTTCAGGCTTCCTCCATCTTCTTTCTTCATATCCACGATTAAATCGTCTCCACTCTCTGTAACTGCTTCAACGAGTCCATTCTCCACAAAATTTGGCTGTATACGCGTTCGTTTCAGCCGACGATCAATCGTCAGATACAACGATTACGCCGGAGAAGATGAAGACTTTAGTGACGAAGAGAAGGAAGAAGATTGGAGCTTTGAGGAAGCAGTAGCGCTCTTCAACAAGAGAGATTATTACAAAAGTCACGACGCGCTCGAGGCTCTTTGGATTCAAGCTGAGGAGCCAACTCGAACCTTATTCCATGGGATTCTTCAGTGTGCTGTTGGTTTTCACCATCTTTTCAACAGCGTGAGCCTCCCTTTCTCTATCTCTATCGTTCGTTTTCATTCACGTTTGAGTTAATTAATATGAGATCTTTCTTGAATTCATTCAAGAACCATAAAGGAGCGATGATGGAGTTAGGAGAAGGAGTCTGTAAGCTGAGGAAGATGAATTTCCAAGATGGACCGTTTCATGAATTCGAGCGAGATGTTTCTGCTGTTCTTGAATTCGTTTATCAAACTCAGCTCGAACTCGCTGCTTGTAAGTTTTGGTCTTTTTTGCAACCAATGTGTATATGCATTTGGGATACTCAAGAAATGGAAATTGATTTGATCATGATTTTTTGATAGGTTCAGAAGATATGTGTGTGACGATGGATCAATCAGACAGGTCTTATCAACTCTTGGGAGGTTATGCAGCTGGACAGAGTATATACAGCTTAGAGACTTTGGTTGATTTTAACAATGGGATGTCTGAAACAACTTCCATACTCTTCTCTCCTTCAAGTTCCTCATCTGAGCCAACACGGGTTAAGCTCCCTACACTAACCGCTACCGATAAGCATCTTATTGATCTTACAGACGACAAGAGATTCTAAAAAGAATCGATCATAATATAGTATCTGATATGCTGCATTCAACAATTCGAAGGTAATAGAAGAAGATCTCATTACTCTGTTTCTTTCATTCAAGAATCAAGTTCTGAACCTATCCATAACAACATAGAACAACAGTTAAAGTAAATGAGCCGTTCAGACAAAAAAGAGAAAACACATAAGGGATAATAACATTCCTGTCTTTTTAACCACCAAAAAACCAGCCATGAATGAAATTTAGAACAATCGAGAAGGAAACATTCTTAAGAATTACATAAAGAGGTAGTAAAAAAGGGAGAAGGCTGAAGTTGTATCATCCTCACTTGGCCATCATAACCTTAACGAACTCCTCGTAGTTGATCTGACCATCACCATCAACATCAGCTTCCTTAATCATCTCATCGACTTCTTCATCAGTTAGCTTCTCGCCGAGGTTAGTCATGACATGTCTCAACTCAGCAGCTGAGATGAAACCGTTCTGATCTTTGTCAAAGACTCTGAATGCTTCCTTGAGTTCTTCCTCAGAGTCAGTGTCCTTCATTTTCCTAGCCATTAGGTTCAAGAACTCAGGGAAATCGATGGTGCCGTTACCATCAGCATCAACTTCGTTGATCATGTCCTGAAGCTCAGCTTCGGTCGGGTTTTGACCGAGGGAACGCATCACAGTGCCGAGCTCCTTTGTGGTAATGCAACCTGCAACATATAATCGAGAATTAGTATCAGTCATTTCCAGTGCTTTGATGATGTCTACTATGCGAATCTACTACAAAATCATAACAATTCAATTGAAATTTACAAATTGAAAAACAGGAATCATCAATAACAAAACAGAACCGATCCAGACTCTCCGGCCTAGCAACTAATTCATTACGACAAGATGAAGAATCTGGAATCGCTGATAGAAACGACGAAGTCCATGGATCCTTGCATCTTACATACAAATTTGATTAAGATTCGGAAAACTTAGAGATTCAATGCGAAAAAACGAAAAAATGGATCCATCACCAAGACACAGATAAAAAAAAAGACACCGAATCGAGTAGAAACTAAATCGATAAAGATCCAACATCTACGATTACAATTTACAGGAAACTTATAAAGGGGAATGAAGAGGATAAACATACCATCACCATCCTTGTCGAATAAGCTGAAGGCTTCCTTGAACTCGGAGATCTGATCGTCAGTGAGCTGATCCGCCATTGTTTTTTTCTTTTTTCTTTTTTTTTTTTTCTGTGACGAGAGGAAACAAAAAAAAAAAAGAAAAGACGAAGAGTTTGTGAGACAATTTGTGCTACGAACGCGGACTTGAGACGTTTTATTTACCCGAATTGTATGGAAATTTGCATTACACCCTCGGTTTGGGGATTTAATTACGAGAATGCCATCAATTTAAGTTTAAAATTTAAGCGCCAGGTTGACAAGAGAAGAGATGGATCACACGTTCACGCGGTTTCTACGCGTATCGTTGACTGCCATGTCAGCTTTTTCGCTGGGTCCTTCCTTTACAGTGAGTCGCCTCGTTTGATTAATTTTGTTTTTCCTTGCTTGGTTTGGTTCTTCAATTTCGCTATTTTTTCCTCATTACTACTAATAAATGCTGTCTTTTTCGTTTTTATTCCTTTTTTTTTCCTAATTAAACATTTATTTATACTACTTTATACGTAGTTGGAATTTATCAATAATGAACCTTTACTTATATGGGTAAGGCCCGTAAGTGGAGCTATCGCACATTTGTGATTTGTCTAACTATATACTATTGGACTATTGGTATCTCAATTCTAAACGGTTTTTTTTGTAGAGGCCTACTACTACAATTCCTTCACTTGAGATATTCTGAGAAGTGCCTCGAACGCCCTTGTCTCTGCAAAACTCAACACATTACAAAGCATAACTTACTTACGCAAGATTTACTAATGAATCAATTTGAACACATTGCTTATGAGTTATGACAGTGATCAGCACATATGTTGCTCCCTTCACTTGTGATTAAAAGGAAAATTATGCAATTCAAAGAAACGTTTAGAACACAGTACAAGCAGTGTTGTTGAAGCTAACTGACATTACTTTCGGAATCTGATCTGACGGATTCACAAGCTGTGTTCAATGCAAGGTTGGAAAAGAGCAGAGAAGTCTATCATGTTTTCCCATCTTTGCTACGGAAGGAATCGCGTGTGGAAGGTCTTGAAGCACTGAATCAGCCAAACTCAACAGTTTCTTAGGAAATCCGTGTCTTTGAATGTTTCCAACTCTACTGTGACTAAACTGTTATTGCCCATCTTCTCAGAATCTTCCCTGTTGCAGAATAAATAAAAAAAGGATGCATAAAGATTGTCTAGAAGAAACTAGTCTAGTGACATTTCAGATAGTTAAACCAGATAAACAACAGAGGTTGAGGACAAGCACAATGTGGCAGCTAAACTGCACTCTGCTAATTGCAAGACAGTGGGAAATCCTAATCAGTTGCACAAAAGAATAACACTTTCAAACATTACAGAAGTTTCTTCTACCTTTAAAAATAAGCTCTCTGCTCACTCAAATGAAATGAAAACACATGTCCTTTGCAAGTGAAGTTGCAGGCGAACGATTTCCTGTGCCCATTTAAAGAACATCATAGCTAGGGACAACCTCAAGGTACAATGTAAGATCTTTTATTTACGTAATACATGACAAAGCAATAACTTACTTACATAAGATCTCTTATTAACGTATCCCGCAATGAATCAATGAGAATACATGTTAATGACCATTGATTAGCACCATGTGTTGCTCCTTTCACTTGTGATTTAAAGGAAAAGAATACATGCTAAAGAACCTGAGTCCTGTGTCTTTGAATCAGTGTCCATAGCTCGAAAGGGCCAAAAGGTATACAAATTTACCCTTGTTGCTAATTGCTTTCGTCCCAAATGGCTTCTTGATCCAATCCGAGTGCTTAGACACTCCAAAAAGGTCCAGAAGCACATATTGCATACTTAAACTGGTTTCATCACATCATGCCCATCTACCAATAATCAGCGCAAGAACACTTTCCATTTCTGAAATGATGGAATCTACTCCCATCTCTTAATGTGATCTCTCGGTTCTTGATCACTGATATATATCTGAAAGCAACATGGCAATCGCTGCAAACCCGCAAGTTTTTGATTATTCTAATAGGTACACCTTCAGGTAATATCATGAGCGCATATGCAACTGCTAGTTTCTCGCTGTGTTGCACCAAGTCTGATTCTTTCTCCTCCTCATCCATATCATGCAACACTGAAGCTGTATCAGGCTTGTATCCCTTCAACTTCATCTCGAGAGTCAGCTCTTTCAGGTATGAGTATATCTCTTTTGATTTAGGTTGAGAACGATCTCCCATCTTAAACCGATGCACTTCACCTTTGTGTTCAAACCAGCTTATTCCCGCTTCTTTCTTCACATTCTTATCTCTCATTGATTTTCTTACCTCAGAGACATCGCGCCATCTCTTAGCTGAGGCGTGAACATTTGCAAGAAGGACGTAACAAGCAGAGTCATTAGGATCAATCTGAAGAATTTCTTGAAAGACTCTCTGTGCCATTTCTGTGTTTTTGTGTATGTTACACGCAGATAATAGTGTTTTCCATATAATGGTGTCTGGTTTTATTGGCATAGACCTTATTTTTGCCTCGGCCTGATCCAAACTGCCTGCACGACCGAGCAAATCCACTACACAAGTGTAGTGTTTTAAACCGGGCTTGAACCCGTATTTTTCCACCATCATGTCAAACAACTCAAGCCCTTTGTCTCTTAAACCAGAATGGCTACACGCATAAAGCAAGTTTAGAAACGCGACCTCATTGATCTCCATCTCGGTTTGCTCTACCATTGTATTAAACAATTTGATTGCCTCATCGCCATGTCCATGAAACCCATAAGCAGAAATCATTGAGCTCCACATCACTTCATCTTCATCAATACGTTCTGAGAAAGCTTTAGCTGCATCTTCAAGACACCCACATTTAGAATACATACTGATCAATGAACTAACCACAGCTACTACAGAGCTAGCCCCGATCTTAATAGCTTCCGCATGAATCTGCTGACCCTGACCTCTAATCGCCAAGTCAGAACAAGAACTGAGCACAGTTACAAATGTGATCTTGTTAGGCCTACAACCTGAGATTTTCATAATCTTATACAGATAAAGCACGGTTTCAGGACATCCGTTTTGAGCGTTCCCCATGATGAGTGTATTCCATGCAACCAAATTACGAACAGGCATTGATCTAATGACAATTTCGCCATCTTGCAATTTCCCATTTCTCATATACATATGAGCCAAAGAACTATTAACGACTAAATCCAACTCAAGCCCATATTTGATAGTGTAACCATGAATCTGCTGCCCTATGGACACTGACCGCAACCCAGCAGATCCGCTAAAAACACTACCAAGAGTGTATTCGTCGGGACAAAACCCCAATCCGTGCATTTCTCTAAATAAACTTAAACCCTCTTCGTTATACTCAGAATGGATCAATCCAGCGATCATGGCATTCCAAGTAGTGAGCTTTCTATCAGGCATTTCATCAAACACCTTCCGGGCACTTGGCAAATCCCCAGCACGTACATACCCATAGATGAGTATATTAGATGACATGTAATTCTTCTTAGGCATACGGCCATACAATGCGACAGCTGAAGGAAAATCCCCAATCTTTGAGTACATGCTCATGAGGTGATTGCATATGAACTTGTCGGAAGAGAATCCGGAGACGACGAGGAGGCCATGAAGCTGCTTTCCAGACGGAAGAGATTGACTTGTGGTGCATGATTGAATAAAAGGCGTGAAGAGAGAAGTGTTTGTGAAGATGTTGAGTCGGAATCTCTGGAAAGCTTCTCGGAGGTTCCCTTTTGAGCACAAAGTGGCTATGGCTGTTGCAGGATCTGAAGATAATGGACGAAAAACAGAGGAAACTGAGCAATGCATTTACTATTGAAAGACTGGAGATTCCTTCCAAAATGGATTCTCAGGGAAGGTTCCTCTATGTAGGTCGATGAAGAAGAAGAAGAAGAAGAAGAAGAAGGAAACGAATCGAAATTAAACGCGGACAATTAAGTTGGGCAGTATTAAAAAGCCCAATAAATTATTCGGAGAAAAGCCCAATTACGTTTTGGGTGCACTGTAGTCCAAATTAGGTCAAAGAGCGTTTCTTTGTTTTGCTCAAACACTTGGGGTTATCGAATACTGAAGACGTGTGTGTTTCAAAAACATACATTGATACACGCGGTACACCAATTATATTCCATACTCATGAAACCATATTACGAGATACGAAGTTTGGATGCAAATCATTTTCAATACAACTGAAGATGGTAACACACAGTAACTTTATCGAATTGCCTTAATGGCATAACTTTACTGACGTACGTGCCATTTCAAAACAAAAGTTGAATGATGTCGACAACGATACTGAAGGTGCTAAGGGAGTTCCCTATGGTCTTCAAGATGGAAACAGTTCTGTCTCTTTTACGAGTCACTTGACCTTGATTCACAACGCTTCTAGCCATTATGCTCAAGAACTCAAAGAAATCAATGGTTCCGTTACCGTCTAAATCCACTTCGTTGATCATGTCCTGAACCTCAGCTTCTGTGTTGTCTTCACCCAAGGAACGCAGCATGGTAACGAACTCTTTTGCGGTAATGCAACCTACAAAAAGTAATCAAGGATTGGTGTCGTCACTCATATCAGCGCTTTGAAGATAGTCACTATGCAAATCTAGGATTAGAACAACTGAGTCAAAGGGAGACTAGGAAAAATAGATCCGTCACCACCATAATAGATACTGATCAAAATTAAAGCCATAAAAATAAAGCAGAAACCAAATGGGATACTGATCAAGATCCAACATCTACGATAATAGGGAAAGGGATGGATGAACCCTACCATCACCATCCTTGTCGAATGCACTGAAGGTTTCCTTAAACTCGGAGAGCTGCTCGTCAGTGAGCTGACTCACAACGCTGATCGCTTTGATGAATTTTTCCTTAGAGTCTGTGTCAATCATTGCGCATAAGAACTCAAGGAAGTCGATGGTGCCGTTACCATCTGCATCCATTTCGTTGACCAAGTCTTGTAGCTCAGCTTTTGTAGGGTTTTGACCCAGGGAACGCATCACGGTTCCGAGCTCTTTCGCAGTAATGCAACCTACAAAAAAAGTAATCAAAGATTGGTGTGTTAGTCATATCAGTGCTTTTGAAGATGACAACTATATATATGCAAATCTAAGACGGACCCAAACATCTACGATAAGAGGGAAAGGAAAGGGATGATAAACCATACCATCACCATCCACGTCGAATGCACTGAAGGCTTCGCAAAGCTCGGTGACCTGATCGTACGTAGTCTGAGCCCCCATTGTTTTTTTTTTCCTGTGATGAGAGAAAAGAAAAATGGAAAGATGAAGAGTGTGTGAGTCAATTTGTGCGCGGACTTGAGGCATTTTATACTGACCCGGATTATTATGAAAAGTCGGTTATATCCTCGGTTTGGGGATGTAATCACGAGAATGTTATCAATTTGAGTTTTAAATTTTAGCGCCAGGTTGACCTGCTAGGTCAACTCTTTCTATCCAGTGAGTCCCTCCCCTCTTAATCCCCGGTTTGATTTTTCGTTGGTTGGGATGGTTTTGTTTCGTTACTATTAAATGGCATAATAACGACTGTTTTTTTTCTTTTTACAAAAGAATGGAATTATGAATTATCAACTGTGAAGTGTGAAGTGTTGGTTTCATTTGGAATTTTAGATGGATAAGTGGACCAATCCCTACATTTTTAATAAATGTCATCAAGCTTTCAAACCGTTTTGCAGCCCTTGATCTATCGTGTGAAAGATGATTACGGAATCTGTCTCTAATTTGACAGCTTGATGATTCTTTTATTCATTTGGCAGCTTGCTGACTGCTTCATGAACAACTTCCTTCTCCTTTCCTCTGCTTTTGTCCTGAAACAAGGTTAGCCGTTGAAGCAGATGACCGTGGGACCCATATGAGCTTGTTGGGCTTTGTTTTGTTATTCGCTTGGCCCGTTTTCTTCTTTGTTAAAACGCCAACGTTTTGTGTTTGGCCTTTGTTCAATAAAAACAAATTAACTACTCTGTTTCTTTTAGAGGTTTTGGTTTTACGTTATCAAAGCTAACTAAATTGCTTGCGGAAAATGATTTGAGGGATTCACAAGCGTGTTGTACTTTCTCGATGCAATGTTGGAAAGAACAGAGAATTCTATCCTGTTTCACCACCTTTCATGTGGAATGAAGCGCCTGTGGAAGATCTGATGCATAATGATTGTCTAGAAGAAACAAGTCTAGTGACATTTCAGATAGTTAAACTAGATGGAGAACATAACTTGAAGACAAGCACAATGTGGCAGCTTAAGAACAACATGACCAGGGACAATCTCAACGTACAGTACCACAGAGACAGAGCTAATATCGGCACTTGAGTCCTGTGACTTCAAACCAGTGTCCATAGCTCAAAAGTAAGAGCCAAAAGAGTATACAAATTTACCCTTGTTGCTCAATGCTAGTGTCCCAAATGGCTTCCCCCATCCAGTCTTCCAAAAAGGTTCAGAAGCACAGAGTCATTGGATACTTTAATCTGATTTCAAATCTTACCCTTGTTTTGAAAATTTAAAACCGACATTTCGGCAAGATTTTCGAAACTCAAAAAAACCGAAAACCCTACATAACCGAAGTCCCAGGGCTACTCAAAAGTTTGAACCAGCTGCAAAAGGAATTACACTTGAGAAATGTATTTAAAGACATACTGTTCAACGTCAATAAAGTCTACAGAATATACAAAGAACAGAGCTGTCTGATATAAACCAACACAAAGAAGAAGGAGAAGAAAAGAAAGAAAGAAAGAAAGAAAGAGTCTTTTAAGATCAGAGAGAAGCAGAGTTTGTTCGCCGGAGCTTCCACTTAGGATCCGGCGGTGGTTCACTTGGGAGGATCCTCTCCGCTTCCTGCCATTACAGCCAAATTTTCTATTAAAAAAAAACACTAAATCAATAAACGAAACTAGATGAAACAAGAGACGGTCTTTTTACCTTTAGCCTCCGAAGTTTTTCATTCTCTTCTTCTAACCTTGAAACCTTGATCTCTAATTCATGAGTATAAGCCTGCAAGTTTCAATGTGATTACTAGACCATCTAACAAACAAGCATTAACTAAAAGACAAACTTAAGTTCTCAACCTGTTTCCTAGCTCGTGAACGTGCTGCAGATTCTCTGTTCTTGATCATCCTCTTCTGTCTCCTCTCAACAGTCTTCTCCACAATCTCTCCAGCCACTCTTTTCCTCCCAGGCGCTTGTGGCGTATCCGACAATCCACCCATCATCACCATTTCTTGCATCTCACAAACCGGATATGACATAAACCCTTGTTGTTGTCCAGGCTGATGATACTCGACCCATTGCCCATGCGAAGCTATGTTCACAACATTTTCTTGAGGAACTATAGTCTCAGTCACTACACCAGCTTTCAACAGCAAATCCTCAAGTGTGATTTCACCCAGCGTAGCCTGCTTATGAGTAGTAGTGTTTCCATTCTTGTCTTGTTGGATATCTCTCCAAACCTCATCAACTGTCTTTTTACTGAGATCTCTAGGCAAAGTCAAGCTTCCCTGACGAACAAGCCCTTCCTCTGCTGGTGACAAGACAGTCTTGAGAAGTTCATCAAGGTTCATGCTTCCTAGTGGTTTTCCGGAACTGCCTAAATGGGTTTGAACCTCATGGAGCTTTAAGCTATAGAGAGAGTTCTGCCTAGTTAATGACTGAGAGATTGGCTCTTCAATGTTTCCTCTAATAGAACCCATTTTTACAACCGTTACACAGAAACAAAACAGTGTCTAGGTAAACCTTGGTTCGAACTAACCACCTAGAAGCTGAGAATTTCCAATAATCACAGCCAACAAAACAATCAGGGAAGTTTGCATGCAGTGTACAAAGTGCTAAAAATTGTAGATAACAACTAAACTAGAGAAAGGAGAGGAGGTTGGAGACTGTGAAGAGAATTTAAGAATGATGTTGAAACTGGCTTCAAGTTTCAAAAACAAAAGGAGATTAAGAAGGAGGAGATCGAGAAAAGAAAGAAAGGAACCCAACTGTGTCCAAGTGGTGGGTCTGAGACAAATCTGTGGTAAAAGCAGAGAGTTTATAAAACCAAACATACATTCTCTTCTCTCTATCTCTCGCCTTTGTTTCTCCACAGGAGAGAAATAGTAGAAAGAGAAAGAGTAAGAAGAACTTTTTTCTTTTGCCTTTGAAACTGTTACACTCGAACTTTAAACTGTGCCTTTGAGGATTTTCTTTTTCAATTAAAAGCTACTTTTCTTGAAGTATAATAATCACAAAGAAACAAACAAAAAACAGTAGTCTCCGTACTTATGATCAGATATGAAAGTATTATTATTATCTTGTGAACAAACACTTTAAAACGGAAGTTTATTCGCGAACAAATATTCGTATCTAACAAAATATTCAAGACATTGTGTAGTTTTTATTTATATTATTATATATAATCACTTTAGCTTTGTTAAAAATCACTTTCTCTAAAAAGACTTGTCTTTCTCGAACATAAGTTTCCCAAAATGCGCTTGTTATATGAAAAGAGAGAGGTGGGAAGCAACCAAGAAAGTTTTGTTAAACTAAAAAATAAAACCAAATTTGATAAAAAGGGAAAAGATTCGTTGTAATGGTAAAAACAGAGTAAAAATGAAAAAGAAAGGAGAAAGGGGGAGGGGGGGACAAAGGGAGGAAGGGACCACATGGGAGAATCGGGCTTTGCATGAAGATCCGCGTGTGCTTCCTCTTTGGGATGTTCTCCCACGTGTTTCTGTTTCCCCTTTTCTCTTTCTTTACTACTCTCTTCTCTTCTCTTCTCTTCTTCTTATCATGCAACACATCAAATGTCATATGACTCTCCTTCTACCTTTGTAGTTTTCTCCTCCACTGTTTAGGGGATATCCCCTCGAATCATATTCACGTGTGGCCCTTTGATCCTGTCACAGAGAGACTCTTTTTTTGCAGTAGCAACTCAGGTCTCATAAGAATCAAGTGTTGTAAAAGTTTCATCAGTTCAATGCAACAAACCAAAGAATTACGTTCAGGAAATACTAATTTTGTGGGCAACTAGGGAGAAACTCTGCACTTTAGCTTTAGTCAATGACAAGTAGTTTATTCTGGTCCTATCCCCCGTGAAGCTATGATTCAATACAACACACACAACAAAAAAAAGACAGCTCAAATTCTGTGTAAGAATTCACATCATCATAGAACCCACACGCTTCTTTCCTCGACAATGGTTCTAAGATTATATACAAATCTTCACAATGCTAAACGGTTTTACTTACCTGTTTATTGGGAAGACAGTTCAGAGCTCCACGATACGACAGAAAACACCAATTCCAGCTGTGTTACTAAACTCAGATCGAAATTTAACTAAAACACATTAGTGGACATATGTTGAGATGTGGTCAACTAAGATGGACATTCATACCTACAGATTCAAAATGCTACTTCACGACCAGGAAAAGCTAGAAAAAATAGACTTGTTCAACTGTTTTAGCACAGAGCCAAAACAAGTTGAGCTTTTTTGGTTCAGCCAGATGCCTACTGAAGCCTAAACAAGTAAACAACTATTGCCTACATCTTTTAGTTATAAACCACTAATTCATTCATTCACAACATCTCTTGTCAGTAAAGGATAAAGCAGAGATGAGTAGCATTCAAATATCAGGTACCCCATAGAATTTTGTAGGGACGTTAGGGTTGGGTTCAGTCTGCAATTACCTGCGAGAGGAATAAGGATTAAGCAAATATTATATGTGGAAATCAAGATAAGACATCATGTACAAATTTATAGTGAAAGTGTAAACATATTCTCACACGGTTCCAGAGTAACAGAACAAAACCAAAATATCAAAAGGAATTACGTGCAGCGAAAAAAACTCACAAAACCGCAAACATAAGAGGGAACAAAGAAAATGGAAAATACGAATTCAAACAGAGTGATTAAGCTTTACAATTGAAAACGTTAACAAAATACTCAAAATAGAGACGATATTAGTAAAATAGAGCAGTGTATTTGGGATATCATAAAATGAGTTGGGAAAATAAGTAGGGGAAAACAAAAACTTCTTGAAAGGTTTGAAGAGTCATGGCCTTTGAAGACACGAAAAGAGTAACATTTCATCCAAAAACTAAACAACTCCATTTGCATCAGCTCCTTAATAACTTCAGAAGATTCACCATGCCAATATTAAAAGAACTGTTTTTGAATATCTGCACAATGGATTGAGAAAATAAGAGACGACCTTTACAAAACGGGTGCAAAACCGAACACTTTCTGAAACAAAACAGAAGTCACAGTAATTTTGAAAACGATGATGTTGTAATGCAAAAAGCTTAACATAATGGAGTTAACCATGGTCACAAGACAGCAATGCCATGTCTTAAGATATATAAGAGTCATATCATAACGGAACCAAACGAAGATGAATGAAACAGATGAAATATATACCTGAACGGCTACATCTAATGACCCATGTAAGGACCACCATACCCAACACCATGCTGCCCTCTTCCAGTACCACCCTGACCAGGTTGCTGAGTCTGATAACCGCCCTGAAAGCCGACTTGGGCACCATACCCAGGATAGACCCCAGGTGCGATATTTGACTGAGTACCATAGCCACTTGGCATTTCGACTGCAGCTCCTGGGCTAGCTGTGCCTAATGTCCCCAACAAAGCCTGCCCAAATGCTTGGTTCAAACCCAATCCAGCACCCTGAGATGCCAGCAAAGCTGTAAGGGCATGACCAATGGCAGGGTTTAACGCCTGTGCAGCTTGGTTATGAGCAGCTATGAAATGTCCATGGCCACCAGGTGCACCATAACCAGTGTTTTCGTTCCTTTGGTAGCGAGTATTTTGATTGTGAGAATTATAGTGATGATGATGATGTTGTTGATGTTGCTTACCCTGTTTTGGCCCATCGTTTGCTTTATGGCAATGCAAGACATGGCCTTCAAAGGTCTTATGTGGCTCCTCCAAGGCCTTCTTGGCACTTTCTGCGGATCTGTAGACAAACAAAGTGAAACCTTTGGGTTTCCCTGTAGCTTTATCAAGCCCCAGAGGACCTTCTTCTATCTCCCCAAATCTTGAGAAAAACTCCAGCAACTTGTGCGGGTCAAGGTCTGCACTAACATTACTAACATAAATCTTCCTCTGAACATTCTCAAGGTTGAAATGCTGAGCAGGGGTCGCAACAGGGTTCCCCTGTACAGGCCCTAAATAGGCCAGCTGACACGCAGTCATACGAGTGCCAATCTTCTTCTGAGGCTGCTTAAGGGCGTTACGAGCACCAGACCTTGACTTAAAGAGGATAAAGCCATAACCTTTAGATTGCCCAGATACCTTATCAACCACGCATTTGCAGTCTTCGATCTCTCCGTACTGTTTAAAAGCTTCGATAAGTGCGTCGGCTTTAGTATCCCATCCTAACCCGTGAACGAAGATCTTACGATGAACAGGATCCTCATCAGCTACAATCCGGATTCGATCAGCTACATCACGATGTCTCTCTGCAGCTTCCTTGAGAAGAACCAAAAGTTGATCCTTTGAGAAGGGCTCTAATAGATCCTCGATGGGCTCTCCTTCTTCATCATCCTCATTAATCGAATTCCTAGATCCTGACAACGTCCCCGCTTCTGTAATATCAGCATCTTGAGCTCCCTCTTCCTTTAGTGTGGCTTGTTCTACTTTTTCGTCGTCGTCCCTTTGATTATCATCATTTCTGATTCCTGGTTCCTCCTTTTCACATGCCTTCTGTATCGCCTCTGACGACTCATTGGGTTCAGATTCGAGCTTTCTCTTCTTTGTCATTGCCGAATAGGTGGTTTTTAAGGTTGATTTGAAGAGATTCCTCTAGGGTTTTGTAATCCCTGGATCTTCTTCTCAAGAAAAAAAATTGGATTGTGTTTTTGTTTTCGTTTTTCCAATCTCCTCCTTCTATACAAATCTGCTTGAATAGATTCGCGGCCGTGTGAAGAAGAAGACAAGACAGTTAAGCATTTATTCTTGTCTTAATGAAAACAATATAATAAGACGCTCATTGGGCCTTAAAATCATCAGGTCACATAGATGGACTTTTGAGGCCCATATAATATAGCGCGCCGTGACTTTTGGTTCATCTGAAATCGATTAATTTCTCCAATCGAGCGGATAAACTGAACCGGAACGATTCACTGAACCGGCAATATTGGCAATGATTCCTGGGAGAGAGAGTGGCCTACTGGGTGGGCAATTCCTAATTGGTTTGGTTGTCAACTTTTCTCTTCCACTCAAAACTTTATTATATACTTTTATTTATATTTATTTGTTATAATATTACTAAACTTACTTACTTGTATAATTGAAATGGTTTGGAGAACATAGAGTGTTTCTCTTACACGAATATTGATTGTACTGAAACCAAAGTTTTTATGGTAAAAAGCCTGCCGCATAAATTCAATTGGTCCCTAAATCCAAATTTACAAAAAGTCTGTATTCACTTCCTAATAAATTTTCCAAATTGTTTTCCGCTCGTATAAGGAGGATGAGTATCTTTTATTTTGTCGTTCAGATTATCGCCAATAATTTCCAAAAACAAACAGAATCAGACTAAAATCGAAACCAAATCCACTATAATACTCTTCTTTATAGCCAGAAAATAATGCAAAAATATTCATGTATATAGAAAACTAAAATTAAAATAAGAACCCGGAAAAGGAAAATGTAATAATAGTATATTTGTTTTCAATATTTGGAGTTTGAAGAAGAAATAAAGAAAACTCTCTCTATTGAAGGATGAATTCCAGAAGGAAGACATGAGGTATCGCCACCATAAGAAACAAAAGCAGTCCACCCAAAGCTACATCTTAAACGCTTAAAGGCCTCTCCTTTATTTTTTTTTAAAAACAACAAAAAATCTCGCGGATAAATCTTTGAAGCTAAACCCGTCGAATCGAATCATTTCATTTTCACAGGTTTCTCCTTTTCTTCTGGAAAAAGGTAATAACTTTGGTTTCCATTCATGTGTTTATAGATAGATAGATGATTGTAAACGAAATACCAATCTTTTTTGTTTCTCCTTATGTTAATGCATCAATGAATCGATGTCGTCCCTTTCTTCTTTTTTTTTCATGAAACCGGATATTTACATGTTAACAATGGTGTGCATTAATTATGTGGATGTCGAAACCAGATTGTGTGTGTGTAACGTTTCCGATTTTGTTAGCTTTAAATGGAGGACTCTTGATTCCTGGGATGATTTGGGTTTTTTAGGGGAATATTCAGTTTGTGGGGTCTTTTTGTTTCTGAATCTAATAGCCTAGCTTGTGAATTATTTGACCACACTTTTTAATTCTCTAGGATTCGTTTTCTACTGTTTGAAATATGTTTCCTATTCTTCCTTCTTAAAAATGTGGACATTCTAGTGTAAAGTCCTTTCCTTTTCGTCTTCTAACACTAGGTTTCTTTCTAGTGTTTTACACAATAAAAAAATACGTTATCTTTTGCTCACTAATAAGGGACTTGTTTGGTTTTTTTTTTTTGGCTGTGAAGAAGGATGTTTCTCCACAGCAGTTTTAGAGATGGATTGTCACTTTCCCTTGGTGTCATCAGTGTTGTGAGTTGGGGTGTTGCCGAGATACCTCAGATTATGACTAATTACAGTGAAAAATCCACTGAAGGTCTCTCTATTGCCTTCTTAACGACGTGGATCATTGGGTAAGAAGAGATTATTATCTAACTATGTCAAATGATTTTGCTTTCTGCTTGTTCATTGAGTGATATGTCAATCCCTTGGTTTAATGGAATTGGCAAAATTTTGAATTTGGTGTAGAGATATCTTCAATCTTCTTGGCTGCTTGATGGAACCAGCTACTGTGAGTGAATCCAAGTCTTCTCAATCTTGTTATCTCACTTTGAGTAGTTTAGTTAATTCTGAATTTTTAAACTTCTTTTTTTGCAGCTTCCAACACAATTCTACATGGCACTGGTATATTACAAAAGACTAGAAGCAGCTGTACGGTTACTATTTTTTTTTTTGTATCTTTGCTTGATACGGGTGATTTATTTGCAGTTGTATACAGTTACTACATCAGTTCTCTTTGTTCAATCTATATACTACGGTCATATCTATCCACGGTTGAAAAACAGAAGAAATCAGATGGTATGCTATTTGATCAGTGTACTTTTTCGTTTTGAGGCCTTTTTATTTAGATGCTAAAACAGCTTGGGTATGAATGCTTGGTGTAGGCTGAAGCAGAACGTATATCAAACATAATCAGTGATGCCAAAATTCCAGGCCGGTGGAGAAATAGCTCTGATACTGCTCCTTGTGGCGGTCATACTACACCTATCACTATGATTCCTGGGAGTCATAGAAATAGTTTTACCGGAAGAGAACTATTTTACACGTAATGATGCCATTTGATTCTTTACTCGGGCCACTCTGCATTATGATGAAATATATTTATTTAAGCAAAAGATTTGTTAAAAGGTTGCAAGACTTTTTCACGTTTTAATTCTGACAGGTCGGCAAGATCTTTGTCGAGTAGTCATACACCACCAGCTGGATCTGTCTTAGCTCAGAGAATGGCTCGTGGTCACAGTGAACCAACTCTTGAAGAGCCCTTGCTTCCTGGGGATGCCACACCTCCTTCACTGCCTCCTTCCACCAAATCAATGCTATGCGTGGTTAGCCTTATTCACAATGCCTGGTGTTGATTTACCAATTCTTAGCGATTTCTTTGTTGAATATCATTCGATTATTCTCTTACAGGTCTCTGCGTTCATGTTTCTCGGAACATTCAACCTTCCCAATTTGCTAAGTGAATCAAGAACTATGGCTTTGGGAGAGAGAGATAGAGTGTTTGTAGTTCAGGCAGCAAGAAAGCTTTTGCAGGTACTCATAAGTGGTGCATTATAATTTATGCATTTCGTGTATACCATCTTTTATATCGAAGGAATTTCTGGTTACCCTTTCTTAAACTAGAAAACTTAATGTAGATATTATTGGCTCTATTTCAGGTCACTGGTGGCAATGTAGTAGAACATGGTGGTGGAGAAAGCAGCAGAATTGGAATGTTTTTGGGGTGGGCAATGGCAGCCATTTACATGGGTGGAAGGCTTCCCCAAATCTGTCTCAATGTAAAAGGCTTTTGAATCGTCTATAACAAATTTATTCATCTGAGCTATTGTTTATAACAGTTTTAGCTAAATCAAAAGTTCCTTTCCGATATCTTTTTTTTTTGCAGATGAGGAGAGGACATGTGGAGGTAAGCAAGTATAATGAATACGGTGCAAGGCTACAGTCAAGTAAAAATGTTGTATCTGAAGAATCCATTTGATGCTCTTCTTTTGAAATTGCAGGGATTGAATCCATTGATGTTCTTCTTTGCATTAGTTGGCAATACGACTTATGTTGCAAGGTGAAGATTAACAATCTTAATACTTTAACTCTCTAAAGAATCTCTGGTTGAACTCCTAAAACCTTATAACTCCTTTTTCTGTTTTGGCTGCAGCATTCTTGTGAACAGTGTGGAATGGTTAAAAATTGCACCTAATCTACCTTGGCTTGTTGATGCCGGAGGATGTGTTGTGCTTGATTTTCTTGTATACAATCTCTCTCATCAACTTCTTGATCTTTGTTTCCTTTCTTTTCACTGAGCTCTAACTTGCTTTATTCTTTGTTTCAGATACTGCTTCAGTTTTTCTACTTCAGCTGTCGCAAAAACAAAGATGCTGACAAGAAGAACCATGAAACCGCAGAAGCTGTCTAAGGCGTGACTATCACCCACAAGGCTTCCAACAGATACAGTTTTGATCTGATCTGACCAGCAAGATTCAATCTCAATTTATTTGTCTTCTTTCTTTAACGGGGTCTAGTTTAAAAATTTTGTGCTGATGAAACTACTCTTGGATTTGTGAGTTTTAATAATATAAAGTTGTTTCTACTCAGATATGAAAGACTATCTCCATTTTTGTTTTCTTCTAAGAAATGATTTCACCTAACTCAGATTTTTCTCACTCTGTCTAATCTACTTGTTCAACAATTGTCACAAGAACAATAATCACTCGCATCAACTTGCTTATTACTGTAATTTTGAATTGTTACAGTGTATATAAATGCAGTTACATGAAGAGATGTCTCTCTATGGCTTGCGAGCAGTAAACATAATAAAAGAATCCTTAATATACTCTTCGTAATCTGTGAGACCACATGATGTGCACACATCCTTGATCTCATCCTGCATCAAGTAATTGTAGCTCTGCAGAATTCTCTGCAAAAATGCAAAATTCATAACGATCAAAATCTATGCATAGAATAGCCATTATAGATCATTACAATTCTCTTTACCGATTGGAAAGGACGAATGATCCAAGGAGTCGAAGGACTGTATCTCAGAAAAGTTGTCCCGACAAAGACACCTCCGCTTCTTAGAACACGACAGATCTCAGCAATCTTGAAAACAACCAGAACAAAATTTAACAAGTGTCTGTCATTTGCAAAAGGTTATCAAGCTGTGGAGAATTCAAGAACTTACAGCATTTGTAGGAGAAGGCCAACAATGCAAGGCTGCACCAGCATGAACAGCATCGACAGAACCCGAAGGGAAAGGGAGGCGAGCAACGTCTGCTCTCACAACCGCTATGTTAGTTGAGTTGTCAAAAGTATTATCGTTTTTGATGAATTCTTTGCACTGACGAAGCATGTTTTCAGAATAGTCGAGAGCAATCACGCCAGAGTATTTCCCAGACTTTGCAAATTTCCGCGAAAACAAACCGCTTCCACAACTAACATCCACAAGAACCCCACCTTCTGCCTCTTTGAAGTATTCCTCAGCCATTCTAAACTGCATTTTCAAAGTATTAAGACCATGAGGAAAGAACAAGATCAACAAAATAAAGACCAAAGATACAGATACCTCTTCATCTGGACCGGGAAAACCACTTCGCTGAAAGTTTTGCCGCCAACCTCTTTCATACAAAAATGATACCAATGGACTCCTACTCACATACAAAAAAGGCTCACATAAGACTAACAGAACCAGGAGAGATGGTTAGTGGAGGTAAATAAAAAAAAAGATGTACCTAAAGAGCTCGGTAGTAATGGGTTTGACTTCATTATAATCATCCAAATCAGCGGTGACAGTTAAATCCAAGTATTCATCTTTGCTAGAGTATGTCTTGTTACACTGTCCACACTTGAATCCAGACCTGTAGATTGCTTGTCTGCAGATTCACAAAAAGAAGCTTTAGAGAAACATAGATAAAAGAAAGAAGCAAACTATATAATTATTAAGAATGTGAAGAGGAAAAGAAAAAGAACTTACAGGTTAATACCTGAAGGTCCTTTCCTCATAAGTGGTTCATAGCAAACAGGACACGCGAATACTTGAGTCTCCTCTATTTCAATCTTTGGAGTTTCACTTTTATTCAAGTCCTGCTAATACCATTGAAGCAGGATTATATCGATTGAGCTACAAACTTGCAAAACCAAATCAGCTAAAGAAAAGAAAAAGGACAAGAAGCAGAACGCACCGATTCGGGAGCAACGGAGCTTATGGCGGCAGATGTGAAACGGGGACGAACAGAGGCAGAAGCAGAGAATCGGAGAATCGGAGAGTGTGGATTAGAGGAGAAGAAAGAAGAGCGGTTAGGTAAGAAAGGCTTGTTGAGGAGAGTTATAGCAGACGAAGAAGAAGAAGAAGAAGCTGTTAGTGCGGCCATCGCCATTAGAGCAGAGAAGTGGAGCTTCGAATCAACGAGCAGAACGAGAGAGAGAGATGATTCGGCTCAATTTATACGGAATCAACTTTTTGTTCTCAGACAGTTCTACTTTTCCTGTAACAAAATCTGAAGCAATAAATGTGTGTTGTCCGAATTTTAAGTTATGTTTTTAAGCCGAAATAAAAGACGCACGCACACTTCTCGTTTTCACCATTCATACTTTCTTATCACTTGGTTGAACTGGATCCACATGATCGAATGGCTTCTTTACTCACAAGTCACAACATTTCTATCTTTCGATCCTTAGACAAACTAAAACCAATACGTTTGTTCATAGCATTAAAGTAATTAACTACTAAAACATGTTTGCTCTTTGAGAATCAGGAGAAACGTTTTTAACATTTTTGATTGCAAAAGCCTGGTTTTGGAGTGTGTTGAAGATGGAAGATACTGAAGTAATTGATGGTGATTATATGTATACATATAACACTGAACCCTGTGCTTAAATTCACATTGATTACCGCTCGTGTTCATTAACTAGTAAACAGCCTACTCTCCACATCATATCTGGAGAAAGATAGAGACAAAGCAGAAGAAGACAGGTAAAATCCATCTTAAACAATGAGTCGTGCTCTCAATCTGCATCCCCAAGACCATCACTTCCATCGCCTCTCTTTGTGATTTCCGTAAATTGAGAGTTTGGTTTCTTCTTCTGCGATGATGCCACCTCTGCGTTTCTCCTCAGAACAGCTCCAGGTGATGGATATGGTCTCTGTTGAAACAGAGGACCCTGCAACACAGATCCATCTCACTAAGTTAGGAATTAAATTTTGTCATCATGAAGTTAGTGAGGTCAGTATAACCAAGTTATTTGGAATTCATGTAGAACCACAGTCTCAAAAGTCAACGGGCATTACCGTGGCAGTTGTATCAGCGGCTCTTGGTTGTACTCCTTTCAGTCCAACAACCCTGCAAGATGCGAAGGAATCAGATTAACCTGATGTTATGTGATTCCTATGGTGTATAATTCGCTTAGTTTGACATTTGGTATGTATTTCTCCTCAGTTCAGATGAAGTAGCAGAGATAGAAAGATAAACAACAGAATATAAGTCATGGCGATTTAAAGTGGTTAAAATGGGTGTTATGGACATTACCAGCCACCCCGTGGAGCATCTGAGTAAGAGCTTGGGTCCATTGGATCCAACTCATCGTCCTCGGCATGAGCACGTTTTTTGCCTAATCCCTTTTTTATGGGAGGTTTTGAACTGGACCTGCTTCAACCATTTTCATTTTTGCGTCAAGTGTAAGTTGTATATTACAAAAGTAAAATGTAAACCTAGCACATGGAAACCTCCTGGTTCACTACTACATGTAATGTGTTCCATCCTTACTTTATGTTGATAATTGGTACACTTTCTAACAGAGATTCTGACTTTCCGAAAAGAGGGACTGAGAGAACATTTATATCCAAATGAGTTGTCTAGATAAGAGGACAAGAGTCAAACAATCGTTCTCTAATGAACAAGAGTCAATGATCGTTCTCTAATGACACATTGACACACTCGGTTTCTAAGAAAGATGACAGACCAGAAAGGATCTTTATCCTAGTACTAAAATTAAGAGAGATTACCTCTGATTTGGATCCTTTTGGACAGAATCTCCAGCTTTTTTGAGGTTGTTTAAACTTGCTGGCAAGTATTGACGTTCTGGGAGATTGAGAACTCTGCATTCAATATATTATGAGTCCCCTTAAGCAAAGGCAGAGAGGCATAAGCCTCAAATCGAGCAGTCACTATGCATCAATCTTACTCAAAAGACATAGCGAGAAAATGGAAGGATTCCTACCTGGTACAGTGAACACAATAACCCCAGTTTTGTACAAGGCCTACTCCCCAGCCTCCACATCCATAGCATCTAGGCAGCTGATCTGGAGGATGCTCGCCGTTCCCAGTAGCAGTACTTTTCGTGACAGCGTTGTTAGAGTTTGTGGAAGCGGGCTTCTGAAAAGAACTTGGAAGTTCCCACTGCGACATATGTGTCCTAGTATTGTAGTAATACTTACGGCCTGTGCATTAGGAATCAAAAGGTTTAAAGTTCAGGGATGCAACCAAAACGGATCCAAAGACTAAGCAAGCATTGCAAGTACAATGTACAGTACAAAAGAAATCATAAGACGCTGGTCAATAAGAGAGCACAAATTTCCAGCATTAAAAATATGGATTCCTCATTCCTATTTTCTAACATGTGATGATGTAGGTTCTTTCCACTGTGATAAAGATCGTTATAAAATTCATTTAAAAGGAGAATCATATTAACCTTTTATAATCGTGGATATGCATATTTTAGACAAGAGATAGTCATAAGGATGACTAAATGTGTGAATAGCATACCAGAGGTTTCATCAAGTGTTTCAATCCAATCTTCTTTAGGAGGCAAAGATGGTGTGGTGGAAGATAGCTCAAGAGGCCTTTCCCACTGGCATGTTCCGGTATGTTGGTTATAGTAATATGTAGCACCACTAGCAGGATCTTTCGCATCTACCTGATAAAAACAGAACAAGTTTAGGTGTCCAAACAGTTAACACTAATACACACATCATCAGAACCATAAGCGGCCATATTTAAGCAATAAGATATAATATCACACGCATGTGAAGAATTTCAAATAATCAACACAATTTCCCAGTATGCAGCAGTTTATAGTGAAGCAAAGAAGATAAGATGTTAAGTTTACTCATTCATACCCATCCTAATGGTAAGGTGCTTGCATTTGTCGGAAAAGGTAAATTTGCCTGTCTATTCCAACTAACCGCTGATGTCTGGAAAAGAGAAGAATCACAAGCAAACAAATACGTCAAAATGTCAACAACAAGAATAACAAAGATTGAAACAAAAGGGTTGAAACATGGTCAAGTGATAACAGATATATGCTGCCAACGATTACAGTGAGAGAGATGGATATTTACATCTTGTGTGTTGGATGTAGCCGCCCCTGTACCATCTCTAAGAATTCCCCTGGCCTTCAATTTTTGTTTGAGATATTCAGGCAAATTGTTTGAAGCATTAATAGGTTCAGGCTTCCCACTGAGCTCGGAGTGACCCGCGTAGGCAACTCCACCCGGAATACCATAACCGTTTCCAACATCCACATTACCTAGTATGGATAAAAGTCGTTAATTGGACAGGTTTAGTGAATTTTCCTAAATGCCCGAGCTCATGAACTATAACTAACCTTCTCCGCATGTACTCACACTCCCACCACGCTTTGCAGCTGTTTCTGCTCTATGATTTGCAGTGAACTTTAGCAAATGTTCCTGCATAAACGAATTTGTGTAAAACTTTATGTGATGAATGCTATAGACTAATTAAGCTATTAGCCACTTGAGGATTAAATAAAATAGTAAATGAGACACCTTCAGAGCATTGGGGTCAGTACGATATCGAAGAATATCAGTGTTATGCTCAGAGTCACCAGCTACTGAAGACCCAGCTTCTCTGAAATAGGGGAAAATTTCCAATTAAAACACAAACCGACTAAAGACACGAAATTTTGAATTGCCCATGGATAAGAAGAGCAGGATGCTCAGATATATGTATATAATAGATGGATACAAAGAACAAACCAAGAAGAAAGACAGAACCTTTGACCTTGTATAATCTTCTGCGTTTCAATTTCCTGAAAAATTCACAACAACGAATCAACTTGGTTACCTTCAGCCACGTCCTGGAACAAAAAAAAAATAGAAACTTAATCGCATAAATCAAAATATGATACATACTTGTTCTCGGAGAAGAGCATTGCTTGCGGCAGATTCAATGTCTTGAGATTGATCGTAGGAAAGCGAGCTTCCATAACCATAACTAATTGTCTGGTTATGAACAGAAGAACCATTCTGATGACGTTGCAGCTCTTCCCCTTCCATTATTCAGTTCAACGTTAACCTCCCGAATCCTCTACACTGAGAGCTTCAACGTAATTTACTTTCCGATTACCACCGATCAAATTCAACAAACCCAGTACGAGAGAAATTGCGAGAGTCGCAGAGAGGGGGATCCGAGCCCTAGCTTCATTTAAGCCCATCTTTAAGTAATTAGGCCCATATAATAAGGACCATATTTAAAAGGCCCATATTTTAGATAACGGTCCTCAGTTATATACGTAAAACGAGTAATATTATTAAGAAATTATTGACACAATGCAAATCTAAAATCAATAACTATACAATGGGTTTGGTTTTTCCTTTCCTAGTGTATATAAGCTTACTATAATCAACTGGGGATTAATTAATAAGACTATTATTATTTTGGGAAGTCTGAAATAATGAATCGGTAAGAAAACTCTCAAGTTGGTGGAAAAACGAAGGAATCTATGATAATGGAGTCGAAGCCGACCCGTAGGAAGAAACATGGGAGGCTGACAAGACAGGAGTGTCAGTCAGTTAGTTGTACACTTGGGAACTAAAATAATGAGAAAAGCTTTCGGTGGTGAAAAAAGAAAAAAAAGGACACACACGAGACACGACGACCGCTTTAGCTTAAGCTTCTCCGGTCTCGTCATTAGACCATCATGATTACATCGTATAATAAGTAGCTCACGTCACAGCTGGCGTCTATTGACTTTGTTCTTCTTCTATTTGATTAATAATAAGAATTAATACGTTTTTTCTTCTTCTTTTGGACTAGTCTTTGAGAAATACTATTTTTATAGAAATTTCCAACCGAGAATATTAACATTTGCTTATGCTTATGCTTATGTAATACTACTATAGTATACCAAACTAATGATGAACCAGCATAGCTGAGGTGAGTCGTCTCGTCAATGTATAATTAATGTGCTAAAAGTTGATATCACGTAAACACTACAACGTAAGAAAGAAAGAAATTGTAAGTATTGGTGTATATGTGTGTGTGTTTTTCTTCTTCATGTTATAAACAAGGACGAGACGTCGCCGACTCGTACAAGTGGTAATCTACTACTAATCCAGCGGTGTGAGTCAATAGTTGACTATCTTATATCCTGTGTGCTGAGTGGTATATATGTGTAGTGTATCTGTGTCACTGTGTGTTTGTAAACCTTTACAAAATTGTTTTTATATGACAGGTTAAATATTAATCAACCAATATATCTTTTAGTACAGAGGTGTTCAATCGATCGAGTTTTCATCTACTGAATATATATATAGGGGGTGGATTATTCAATTAATTAGTAGGATAAAAGTCGATGACATGTACAAAATAATTTGGTGATATAGTACTTTTGTGGTTACAAATTTCAATAAAGCGATATAGTGGATTAATTAGTGGAACGATCTACTACAATTGATAAAGTTGATTATATATATGAAGTTGAGAGGTGAAACAATCTCTATAAAAAAAACGATTTTCAACATTTTTAGTTATAAATCATACACAAAACGAAAATAAATATATATATGGCCTGCTTTGAATGGATTTCATCTTCACTATTTCAAACGCATAATCATTTTTAACGCGTTGAAAACTAATCATATAAAGTACACAGTATAGTTATTTGGGATTACATGGAATTTTGAATATATATCACAGAAACAGCAACTATCTAATAGACTGATACTACAACCAATTTACATGAAGAAGACTTTGTCGGACAGAGTTGTATATTGCGAATTTTATTTATATTTCCGAGTTGAATAAAGGAAGATAGTGAGTATGAGTAATGACGATGGCGACGCCAAAAGAAATAATAGAAAAAGAAGGTTAATCTAAAACGGGTCAACACAATTTTACATAACACAAGTGGTACGAAATACGTACTTTCATGTATATATTTTTCCTATGAAAGTAAAAACGAAATAAACTGTTTTAAGTCACATGGAAGAAGAAAGAAAAACATGTCATAGACCTCAAAATTATGTTGACGCTTAGTAACCACCAAGTATGTAGTAGTAAAAACTTAGATTAAGTATTTTCTTTTTTTATAATCAAAAAGGTAAAATCACTTTGTGAAAAGGCTTAATTAAAGCCACAAAAGGGACGTTCAGGTCAGGGTAAACAAAAGAAAGGCCGAATAAGCTGAAAACGAGACATTCATTCTTCTATTGAAGTAGTATTTTTTTAAAAATTCTCTTTCTTCTTTGGTGTGCAATGCTATTGAGCAACAACAAAGCATTTTAATTCGAGGCATTAGAATGAATCAGCCGTTGGAAATTGACCTTCTTTTTGTATTTTTGGTTATTTTGCATGTCTACCTTTATCTCTACGCGTCGATTATTGGGGATAAATATATATTTGGATTGATTGATTGCATCTAATTTGAATGTACATATTCCTATTGGATCATTATTGCAAGTACAGTATCTTCTTGTCCGAGTTATTTTTTTTGATATCTGAATTTTTTCATTAACCACACAAAAAAAAAAAACGAAACCATTTTATAACAAAATAAACAGATAAAATTTAATAGTGGGAAAAATATTAATACATCCAGTCAACGTTTTTATGAATCCAACCTGACAAAAACTCTCACTCGTTGAACACAAGAACAAAAAAAGTGTCCGTACGAGTAAACTGAGACACGTGTACCTATCTATCTCCGCTCAACGCGGTTTCCATCTCATCGCTTCTTGTCTTGACGGACGCCGTCCTTATAAAACCTTCACCTCCCTCGGCCCCATTTCTCATTTCTTACCTCTCTCTCTCTCTCTCTAGAAACCTTTTGAGCCCATCTTCTTCTTCTCTTTCTTCCACTACTTCATCACTCTTCTTCAGCTGTGGGTTATACATGGTGACTTCCGACGAATTAACGAACCTCGACTCTTGGTTGTATAGACAAGGTTTCAACGTCGATTCATGGTTGCTTTCTGATTCTTTCTCTCACGATGACGATTTGCTCGCCAGAGCTCTTCACACCACCGTCACATCATCATCGACAGCCACACCACTCCTTCCCTCCTCTTTCTTCGATTCCGCCGCCGTCTCCCACCCTTCTTCCACTCACACTCTCTCCTCTAACGTCTCCGCCTGTGGATCCGATCCAGATATCATCGGCGGAGTAGCTAAACGGAAACGTAACTGCCTTCTTGGGGAAGGTAGAAGAGCAACCAAGCGCAAGTCTCGCGCTTCCAAGAAATCTCAGACTACTTTCATAACTGCGGATCCGTCTAACTTTCGCCAGATGGTTCAGCAAGTGACCGGCGCCAACTACACCCACGACTCTTCTTCTTACGGGATTTTCGCTCCGATCGTCAGGCCGGAGCCGCTTAGGATCGTCGACAAACTCCCATCGGATCGATCCACGGCGGTTCCTATGCTTGATACATCTGCATTTTTGTCTAACCATCACCAGGAAAATCTCGCAGTTGGGAACACCTATTCCGGTACCAGCGGCGTAGGATTGCCATCATCAGCCAAGTCTATTGCAGCGGCCGTGGAGTTTGATACTACTAACTCAACTTTTCCGACGCTTGAATCTTGGAAAGTTATGTGACTCGTTATAACTTTTTTTTTTATATATAGATTTTTTCTATGCATCAACAACCTTTATGAATAATCAAATCTTGTTCATAGTTTTTTTTGTTTATCGATGTAATGGATCGAATCTATGTTCTATTGACTTTTAAACTGTTTAGCGGATAAGTCACAACAAATCTATCTATTTTAAAAATTATTCAGCCAAGCTTGATGTCTTAAAAGTAAATTTGAATATATGACAAAGTCCTTGAGTTGTGTGGGTTAGTTGGTGGTATAAAAACGGAAGCTAAAGTTCATTATGCGCATTGTGTCGGAGTATTCTCACCGTTGAAAATATAGAAAACTATATATAATAATCCATTCGATATTTCAACTGAGCAAGGTAAAATATCTTCTCAGCATCTTTTATACTATAAGACAATCAAATACGTTACGACCACTAATACAACAATGTCTCCAAGCCCAATAAATACATATATTTTTTATATCAGGACATCCCCCATCTTTGCTTTGCCATTGTGAAACTCAAAAGACTCAAAAACAATTGCTTGTAGCAGGACTTTCTCATAATATTTAGATATCTGGAGAGATAAATAACTGTGACGAGAAAATAAATTAACATAACACTATAGATATGTCTCTTTATGCCCAAGTTAAGAGATTTGCATACCAACAAGAAAAATAAATGATCAATCCTTTGGTAGGAAAGGTAAATTAAAAAAAAGGTGGGGGTTTCAACTTCTAATAGGTTCATTTATAAAAAATCAAGTTTGCTATTTTTCTATATTATTTACTTTGAACTATACGTATGTGCACAATGACACATCTTCTTCCTACGAAAATGAAATCTAGAAGAGTCGCTAGCAATGCCCCACACAAACCCATCAACTCATCAAGCAGCTCACAAAAGAGCTTAAAAGTCAAAGTCAAAGTAGTACCTTCGAGTCCTCTTCCTCTCTTTCACCCTTCATCCTTATGTGCCTTTGATTTCTCGATTGATTCCATTGCTTCTTCGAATGATTTCTGAAAATATGCAAAAGTATTGTCATTTATTCGCTCTGTTAAAAAGACAGATAAGAAAAACAAATACCCAAACAACACTAGTTGCTACACTAGTTTATACTAGTTACAGCTATGACCACAAGACTAGATGCACAGAAATGATCATCAAGCACATTTAGTTCACAAGAACTTCAATCTTATTATAAATATGAGTATACATACACTAAGATCCATCCAGCAACAGGCAAAGAAAAAAATCCCAGTTGAATTTTGCATAGACACTAATGCTTGTGTATCACATGACAAAAGAAAAAAGAGAGGCAAGAATGCAAGATTACAAAAACAGCCAATAGCTTAAAAGGCGAGAGAATTGATGGATAATATGGTACTCACCCCTGAGTTACGCATTTTCCATAGTGTTTCTCCGCTTGTATCGATTGCAGTAAATGCAAAGTACAAACCACTGGAAACAAACACAAGAGACCACTTGAGTAAGGATACAACATTGAGCAAGGAATTTGCCAATTACAGCAAATATTCAGATACCAATCAACCAAAAGACAGAAGTACGAAGTTATCACATACCCAGCTAATGCGAGATTAAGTAGAAACGCGCGTGTAGTCAAGTACCGAAAGGTCATATCAAATCCGCTGCTGAAACTAGAGGACTGGCGATTCTTCGCAGAGTAACCATAACCGTAACCATAGCCAGAGCCATACGCTCTACCACTACGATTCCCATACGGATTACTACTATACGAACCGCGGCGAAAGCAATCGGAGTCGCTAACAGCGTTATAAGAAGCGCGTTTCAGATCGTCGTTCAAAACTTCGTACGCCTCCGATACAAGCTTAAATCGCACGGTGGCGTTTCTCCGAACGTGCTCCGGAGACTGCGCGTGCTTATCAGGATGATACTTTATCGCCAATCTCCGAAACGCATCCTTAACCTCTTTCTTCGTCGCGTTTCTCGCAAGGCCTAGAACTTGGTAATGATCCACCATCGAACCTATCGAACCTAAATCGGAATCGCAAACACCTGAAATTGAGATCCGCGAGTGCTCCTGTGTATAGAGATACGCATATAGAGAGAGTGGTGTGTATGAATCTGAGCTCGTCCGGGTAACATTGAAGATGAAAATGATATCGTAAAGAATCAGCTCTCGGTTTTCTATAGAATGAAGAAAGAGACTTCGTGGCGCTGCAATGGCCTCTTCCTTTCACACCGATTAAAAAAAATATTATATTTTTTACTTGCTAATATTAAATGTATTGAGCTGGGCCAAGGCCCAATAATATATTCTCGTAATAAACAATTAGCTGTATTTTCAATTTGATTTTTAGATTTGGTTCAAATTGCAATAGCTATTTCTCTAATTTAATCAAAGTAATTGTCAAAATTCACTGCACTCGATTTTTTTTTATATTCATACCTAAAAGTACTATTTTTCCTGGTCAAATTTTGAAAACAAAACAATATCATCTTTCAACTTATTTAAGTATATGAATTACTAGTAGTTGACCCGCGCTACGCGCGGGAAGTTTATAATTTTTTTTTGTTAATTTTTCATTTATATTGTGATATTTTATTGTCTTTTTAATTGATTTTTAAATATATTATAATTATTTTCTGTTTAATTATTACCTTTCAATACTCAAATTTGGATTTAAAAAATTTGATTCAATTTATGAAATGTCATTCTTTTTTTCTTTTTGATCATGTTATAAACTAATATTTCACTTTCAGTTTTAGTTTTCCTCTTTTAAACTTTATATATAAAATTACATAAATGTTGTTTTATTATATTATTACCACTAATAAAAAAATTAAAATATTTTTTTCTTATTTTCACATTTCATTTATTTACATAATTTATTTTTATTTATAAACTTTCTAATAATTAAATAAGTAACATAAATATGCACAAAGTGAATGTTTTAAATTTATTTAATGTAAAAACAAAAATGTGGCTTATGTGGATGCTTAGGTGGCAGCATGAGAAGAGAGAAAAGCTAACTTTATATATATAGATTATAACTAAAACAATTCATTTGCTTCCTATTAGATGTGATCGAGATTGTGGTAGAACCTTCGAAAACAGAAACTGATTGATCGCCCAAGACTGCATATGAACTGCTTCATTTGTATTTATACCCTCAGATCTACTTGATATGCTTATATTGTAGTTTGCTTATATTATATATGATATGTTTTTTGTTATGTTTGATCGATCTATCTAATCAGCTTAATCTGCTTCAACCAGTACATTGTTTCCATTCGGTCCAAATATTTGTTTATTTGTCCAAATGTTTGTGTACATTAATAAAAGATAATGATTCTTTGAATATTTTTTTTATATACTATTAATTAGACACTTCATAGATCTGTCCCATGTCGTTTATTTTTATATACTATTTTGTTTACATGATTCTTCTTCATCTTGTTTGCAATTTATAAAAACCTCATAAAATGAAAGAAATTTGAAGTCAGGATTTTTCTCTCGGTCAATTCTTCAACAACATTACCAATAAGTCCAATAAAATTCTAAATAAATCCGAATAAAGAAACCACTAAATAAATTTGGTCAGGTAATGTGAAGAAATAAGTTTTTTTTTTACCATAAAAAGGTATATTTTTCCTGGTCAAAATTTGATAAAGAACATAACCTTTCTATTGTAAACTCATGTTGACAAAAAAAAAAAGTTTTTTTGTGAGTTACGTTCAAACATTAGGTGATATTACTGTTATTTTTTGTTATATACAATTTTAAAACGTGTTGGAAAAAACTCCTGTTTATTTTACATTTCATTATAAGTTGTATTTTGACTTTGCTTTAGAATTTGTTTATTTTTTCAAATTGCAGAAGCTATTGCTCAAGTTTAATCAAATAAATTTAGATTTAGTGAATTTAATTTATTTTATCCTAGAATTTTATGTATAAACAAAATAAGTCAAACATTTAAAAATAATAAACGATGTTATTTGTTGAAGCAAATACAAAGACATTTGATTACATTAAGTTACTTTGGAATGTCCGACAACAACAACTAGTTCCATGCACGTAAACACAAAAGCCATAATCATAACCATGATCTAGACAAAAGGTATTACATCCGCCATCTCCACGACGACATAAATACCCTTCTGCCGCGAAGCATTGTCTATTCTGCTGCTTTATTCTATAACCTATACATTAATAACGTTTTGTTAATTTTTAAAAAATCATAATTAACCCAATACAAATATAATATATACTTTCACTGAAACATAACAACTTTTTGTTCACAATTAAAAAATTAAAATATAAGAATAAACCTATATACGTACCAGCAGGGTTACTAGCAGCAGTTGTCATACGACAATTAACATAAGATACGATGAGGATGACAGTGAAAACAAATGAAATTAAACTTTTCGAGGTGATAGCCATTTTTTCTAATAATCTCTTCACTTTGTTCTTCTTCTTTGTGTGGACTAATGATTATATATATATACACACAGTCACACGCCAAAGAAGATCAAGGATGTATCTATTCAATTAATTACTTGCATATGTGTATTAGACAAAATCTCAGTGATTAATATTGATTGATATTATTAAGAATTCGTCTTTATATGCTGTAGTTATTATAGATATACGTATATAGGATCATATTAGTTGTGGCAAGTAAGATATATGATCTTGTTATAACATAGAATAGGCATCTTTGTACCTAATTAGTAATTATGTTTTAACGTAATTGGTGGGATAGTATATAGTTAATTTTATGATTTGTTTTACCCATGTTTAGTTAATTTTTTGAAATCTATATAATGAGAAAGCTGCTTTATTTTTCTCGTTGCGCTTTTCATATGTTTGCACCCTCTTTGTATATTTATATTAATATGTGAATCCACTCTATCAAATATTAAACTAGGTTAGGATATGACGATTGTTAAAAAAGTTGGGTGCCAAGTATATGAACTGTCACAATGTTTGCACACAAGTCAATACAAAATTACAAAGTGAAAAAAAAAAAAGAGACCATAGAACATCCATAGTTTTAAAGACACGTAAGCGCACGTTGTGAAGTTAGGGGTTGATTGATGGTTGAAACAGAAAATGGCGCGTGCGGGAGAAGTAATGATAATTAGGGTTCTTGGAAAGGTAGCGAGAAAAATAAGGAGAAAAATTGCTGTGATGGCAAGATTTGCTATGTTAAGGATGTTCCAGAGAAGATGGTGTTGACGAACTTCCAATTGCGGAGGAGAAAGCTTTAAGGGGAAGAGAGAGAAACAACTCTTTGACACAAAACCTTAATTAGCAAGAAAGAGAGCGGAAGAGGCCATAGAGATAGAGAGTTTTCCGACGAGGAGGGAAAAAGAAGCCAAAAGCCCGGCGGCAGCGATTTGAAATCTCCGGTTTCCTTCGCTGGCCGCAACAACGACGACACGATAAGCAGACCATGGAGATTAAGTTTTGGTCGTCTCGTCGTTGATTCTGAGGCTTAAGGCTTGAGGAACCAGAATAAGAAGAAGAAGAAGAAGAAGATATTGGTGAATGGTGATGGGGAGGAAGAAAAGTTGTCATGTTCATAGTGCTCCTTCCGACGATGAAACTATGTTTTCTCACGATCATCATAAACCCAAGAGGATCTACCAACTCTGGCCTGGTAACAATGTAAGTCTTTTTCTTTCTTTCTCACTATAATAAACAATTTGTGTTGTTTTTGTATTTGACAAACACAAGGGTTTTTGTAATATCCTGACACAACATATCATGTTATGAAGAGATTTGATACTAAACCCCTGATCTGTTAATGTCTGAACCACCTTGATGACTTGTCCTGTTTCTTTGTTTTATGGTCAGAAATTTTATTGCGGAGGGAGACTAGTCTTTGGTCCAGATGCATCTTCGCTCCTTCTGAGTACTGCTATGATTGGAGGTCCTGCTCTCACTTTCTGCATCCGAATGGCTTTTATGATCGGGAAACGTTATCCGTTGTTCCACTCTCTTGTATTGTTGGGTGCACTGTTGCTAACAGTCTTGGTAAAACCATATAAAACGCTTCTTTATTTTTGAGCTATATATGTTGCCCTTTCTGCATATTCATGCATCTTCTTTGCAGGATTTCACATTTCTCTTCTTAACATCGTCGAGAGACCCCGGGATTATCCCTAGAAACAAAGAAGCACCCGAAGCAGAAGGGTATGACATGGTCACTCAATCCTCAGAATGGGTAAACAACAAACTTGGTAATACAAAGATACCTCGAACCAAAGATATACTGGTGAATGGCTACACTGTCAAAGTTAAATTTTGTGATACATGTTTGCTTTACCGTCCTCCTCGCGCCTCTCACTGTTCCATCTGTAACAACTGTGTCCAAAGATTTGATCACCACTGTCCTTGGGTTGGCCAATGCATCGCTTTAGTAAGTCTTCCAAAAAAAAAAAAAACTTTTCTTTTGAATCTCCTAAAACAAAAAGTGTAAGTAGGATCTCTGATTTATAAACGGCGGTCTTTGCAGCGAAACTATCCATACTTCATCTGTTTCATATCAACTTCAACATTCCTCTGCTTGTACGTTTTTGTCTTCTCATGGGTCAGTATGCTTGAGGTACACGGCAAGATGCTGCTGATGGTCATCACAAACGACTTCGTATTTGTTGTTCTCATCCTCTACTGCTTCGTCGTTGTCTGGTTTGTGGGCGGGCTTACTGTATTCCACCTCTACCTCATCTGCACCAATCAGGCAAGATCCTTAACCTTTCTATTTGAATCTTGCTGCTCTGTTTGGTGTTATGTCTTTGCAAATTCGTTTGTTTAGTTCCCATGTAATTTTGACTCTTCTATTACTGTTTTGCAGACAACTTATGAGAATTTCCGGTACCGGTATGACAAGAAAGAGAACCCTTACGGAAAGGGTCTCTTCAAGAACCTATATGAGTTGTTCTTTGCCAGAATTCCACCTCCTATGATCAACTTCAGAGACTGGGCTCCAGATGAAGCTGACGTAGAGGTTGGATCCATTGCATCTGAGCTAGACCGAACATTTGGACCCCGAGGAGACAAATATGATATGGAAATGGAAATCGGCGGTTGCAGAAACAGCAAGGGTGGTTTGCGGCTCCAGACACTGGAGTATGACAACAGCAACATCGAAGAAACTGTCAAGAAGAAAGGTTTTGGTGAAGGAACCACAGAGACGTTTTGCATCCCTGGGATTCAAGAACCTTCGTATATAACAAGAAACTCGAGTGTTGATGTGAGATCGAGGTAGGACAACAACAAAACACATAGATCTTTTTCAGAATCTTTGCGCCTGTGAAAAATGCTTGATTACTTGTGTAAACAATACTCTCTTTATTTCTAAACCCATACGCTTTTTGTCTACAACGAGTAAACTTTTTCGACTCTGAGTAAAAAAAAGGGTGGTAGAAGAATCAAGAGCAGTACATTGCGGCGTGAGTTTCTTGCATCATCACAGGGCTATTCAAAACAGTCTCTTTCTCTTTCTTGTTTGTCCCTTCACTTTATTCTTGATTTCTTGACTAGGCGAAAATAATATAACGGAGACGAGACAGAATCATTGTTGGATTCAGGTTAAGAAATCACAGAAAATGGAGGGGGAAACCCCGTAAAAACACAAGTCAAAATGGGAACAAAAGCTCTCACCTTTACAATAAATAAATAGAGAATCACTCTCAAGATCATAATAATAATAATAATGAAGAAAAGGAACAGAACATTAACAGAGAAGGGAGAGACGCATAATCTAATCCATTCCAAAGATCATGTACAAGAACAAGAACAGAACAAGGTCCCAAACTTTTCGGACTTGGCAAAACCGAAGGATACGTCTCTTCTTGAGGCTTCCAGTCTCGGACAGGTTAAGCAGAGAGAGCACCTGAAAGAATGTTCAAAAGGAATCGAATGCTTATATATAAGGACCTTTATTATTTGGTATGGCGGCTAGATTGATGGAGAAAATCCCCATTTTTACTTGGATACGAGCTTAGCCTGAAGTTTCAATTTCTTTCCCATGATCTTCTGAAAGATTCCTCTTCAATCTTCTTAACCAGATGTCGTAATCTAATGGATATGGTGTCCCACATAAACTGTCAACGTAGTCAGAAAACGCTTTTAAAATGGTTGAGACATCGCCGAGCTTCTGCTGAATCAATCTTTTTGACCACGAGGTCTCTCTCCATTGGAGAGCTCCTTCAACAGAATCCAATTCAGGGAAGTCTCCAGAACAGAAATAAAGCATGTAAATCAAGCTCTCTGCATCCGAGGCCGCACATAGTTTCCCTTCCTGGAGTGCGTAAGTCGAGGAGAAATGAAGATTCATTGCGGGTCGATCTCTATCCTCAAGCACTGCGTGACCCCAACCAATAAGTACAAAGTAAGGATGTCTTACACCCGAAGTGACATAAACTACATTCTCTGGGCGGATATCACCGTGGCGAATCCCAACTGAAGAGGAGGAAGAAAGTGCAGATAAGCAATCATGGCAACATCGAATAGCTTCTTCTGGACCAAACCGGCCCTCATTTACCAAGTCAGCTACTGTCTCACCAACCGGAGTGGTCACAAGAATGGGAGTTCCACACCAAGGATGATCGCATCGTCCACCTGAACTTGGTTTTTGACATTGGCCTGGGTGAAGGATCCGACCAGACCCATGGAGCTGCGGCAAGTATTTGCTAGACAGTCCTCTCTGTTTCATAATACTTAATATCTTAGTTTGTCTTTGGACCTGATACCACAAGTTCATGTCTTCCCAAGCTGGCTCAAGCTGTGAAGGAGGGGAACCAACATACAGGAACACAGACTTCCCTGCATCGTCCACTGGTGATGCGATATGATAAGGGAGCGTACCATTAGTCAATATTTCGTTAATCTGATAGCCTTTTTGAAAGTTTGAATCCTCCAACCACAGAACCGATCCAACTTCCAGTTTCATTGATGGTTCAGGCTCAATTTTGGTTGATTCTTCTTGGACTTCGACAATTTCAGGAGACATGGTACTTTGCTGGAACCTGAACGTACCATTGTCATTGAGACTAGTATCCCCCAACTGCCTTTCCTGACGTCTTGAGTGAAGGCGAGAACTATGGTCAGCGGCTAAGTCTTCAATAGAATGCCTGGGGGGACCAAAGTACTGCATTATACTGTGGTAAGTGGCAAAGACTACTTGTAAAGCACCGATGTCTCCCCAGTTGGCATTTCCCAGCTTGTTCCATATTCTGTCAACTGGTGACACTGCTATCTTGGAATGCTTCTTTATCCAGTCTGCTGCGCACTCATAAACATTGTTCAAGTCGAAATCCAATTTATTTACGTCCCCTTCGACTTTAACAACACCCCCATATTGCGAATCAACGAGAAGAATGAAGACACAGTTTGAGCTTGGAGAAAAATCTAAACGGCTCACACTCCTTGCGATGAGTATGCGGAGAGCATAGAAAAGAGCCTCGCCCAAGACAGGTAAGGAAGGCGGACGATCACTGTCCTGTGCAAAGCTTCCTATGTCAGGCCTCAGAAGAGCAAGTTCAAGGATGTGATCCCATTTCCCGTGAAGATGTCGAGGATTTTTCAGCAAAATACCTGTACCAGAAAGACCTTCAAGCTTCCCAATAGCTAGAGCTCTCTCAGCCTGATAAAACTTGAGATTCTGGTTGTATAGACAGCCAACAGAGAAAGGAACAGGCTCGTCCTGACTCCAAAATGCCTCCCACAAGCTCTTGACAGTCGCGTGTAAGAAATCCTCTATGGCTAGATACGCCTTTGCCTCCACAGCGGTAGATGTAGAAGCGTAGACCGCGTTAGGCATTCGGGTAAGCTGCTGAAAAGAAATCCCTTCCAATGCATAATCAAACTTTTGAAGCTCAACAAGCTCAAAAGGAACCTCAAAGACCGGACCATTGCCCCCAGAGTTTTCCAAGGTCAAAGCAAACCAATCTTGAAGCTTTTCCGTGAAATGGTCACAATCGGTAAATCTGGCAAGGAAGTCTCTGCGGGTACGAGATCGACTAGAAACACTAGAACGCTTTGTAGTTGTACCAGACCCGATAGATTCCAGGTCTGGAGATTTACCTGTAACAAAGACAAAACAAAACACTTGAGAATATGTTTGCACAAACGTTGCTATATTGGTTTTTTCTAGAGAAGTCAGATTCAATCTAAAAGCAGAGAATGAGAATGAACAATCTAAGATTTCAAACTGAAATAAGTGGACAGTACACACACACCAAGTACTCTCAATGTCGTATAAATTCATTTCATTGCCAATAAGAAACATATAATCCCTAATTCGAGTCTCTCATAAACTGTGTAATTATCAACCGTAGAATTCAGATTTAGGGCAGAGACAATCTCGCGACGATAATGCTGATTCGAAGAACACGATCTACAAGTGTGGATTTTATTAAATTAGTGTGAAATCCAATTCTAGAGAAGCAAATTCAAGTCTGGGAAAATCTAGGGTTTTTTCCTCAGACGAGGGGGAAGAAAGAAAAAAAACTGAAAAGAGCTAAAAATGATAGAACAAAAGGCACGAACCTTCCATTAAAGGAAATGAAAAAAAATCCCAATATTCAAGGATTCTTCTTCTTCTTCTTCTTCTTCTTCAGCTCTCTCTCCCTCTGTGGCTCAGCAAAAATAACTTCGTCTTCGCGTTTTCTTCTATGATTCTCTCTAAAGCCTCTGATGAGTCCAACTCGCTGACCTGCGTTCTTACCTTTTTCCTATTTTTATTTGTTATATTTTTTTTTAATTTTAATTTTAATTACAAGACAGGTCAAAAGTACGAAAAAACTAACCATTTATTTATTTAACTAATTAAAATTAGTAGGGAACGAAGAAAAGACTGCGGTCTTACTGTATTGTCTTCCAAATTTATATTCTCCAAATTTATTATTATTGTATACTAATGAAATTAGCCATTAAATATGGCTTTCATCTACAAGCAGTATTTGAAACGACGGCGTTTAGAAAATAAAGGAAATATTGGAAACGTGACACACTATTACTACTAGTACTAGACACTCTCAAAGTATAAACTTAACAAACTAAGAAATCATAAGATGATTAAACAAAACAAAACACTGAAATAAATGCTAAATATTAAATGAGAATCAAAATTTTGAGATACCTGTAGACAGTAGTAGTAGTAGTAGTAGTTACTAGTTAGATTTCAGACAGGTTTGCGTACATTATGGGCCCAGCTCTTACCCAATGACGGCCCACCTTATGTCCACAGTGTTTTCAAATTTTGTGGAATCAAATCACACGTATTGTGCAGCTTCTCTTTTACTTACTTACTTGTCTTGTCCCACAAAAGGAATCAGAGATGATTGATTATGATCAATTTCGGTGTCATATTTATTGGGGGTGAATATAGATGACTGATAGCATTTAAAGGTTTGTTTGGATTCATATCAAAGATGATTCTTCATGGAACAAACAACAATTCATTAAAAAAAACAACTATAGTTAAAGTATATAACTTAACATTCATACCAAAAAAAAAACTATACTGTAGTTAATAGTATATTTTATGAGGCAGTAAAAGAAAAAAATATTGCCACTGATCTAGAACAAAATGTATTATACACTCGAGATTGGGCCCTCAACAAAATTTTTTTTTAAAGAAATCATGAGCCCATGTTTTTGGCCCTCTCACATGGTTTTCAATAGTGCATGCGTGCATGGATTAGCTTGGAAACTTGTTTTTAAGTCTCCGTTTTTGGGTCATCCGAATTTTTTATATTTTTTTCAATGTTTTAGTGTTGTGTGTTTCGTGGAATGATTATTTAAGAAGGTGACCAAGGAAAATAGTCTTTGGATTACAATGGCGACGTCGAGTCTAGACTACAACCAAATACATTATTGTAGGTTCTTCTCAACTTAACAATAACCCAAATACTGTATGAAATTTTCAACCTTACGTCCGTGTTGTTATTATCCTATGTAATTAAAAAGCTAAGTATTGATCAATGCATATTACATATAAAATAAAATACTCGACGATGGCATATACTAGTGTTAATATAAAGAAGGTTCATGAATAAAAACATGGGCATCACATGGTTCATGAATTATCTTATTCTTTCCCTCAACAATAATAATAAAAGATACAAGATTCCCCGCTTTAATGTAAATCTCAGAGAATGTGTTGTGTTTATTATTGATAGGTACAAAGTATATATAGTTACATTAGACTTGATACACAAGTATAGAATATTCACTAACTAAACAATAGGAAAACATCCTTTCCGTAACACTCCCCCTCAAGGTGGAGCGTGTAAGTCATGAACGCCCAACTTGGACCGTAAATACTCAAACTGATCACGTCCAAGAGCTTTAGTAAAGATATCAGCTGGTTGTTCACGCGTGTTAACATAAGCAGTAGAGATATTGCCAGAGACGATCTCATCACGAATGAAGTGACAATCACTTTCAATGTGTTTTGTGCGCTCATGAAAAACCGAATTGGCTGCAATATGGAGAGCGGCTTGACTATCACAAAATAGACGCATAGGCTGAGAATGGTCAACACCAAGAAACAAAAGAATTTCCTTGAGCCACAAAAGTTCGGTGCATGTCATAGCCATAGCACGATATTCAGCTTCAGCCGATGAGAGAGATACACGTTGTTGTTTCTTTGTTTTCCACTGAAGAGGAGAATCACCAAGCATGACCATATAACCAGTAAGAGAGCGGCGAGTTTTAGGACAAGTATTATAGTCTGAATCACAATATGCGTTGACTTGAAGTGAAGCCGTGGAAGAAAGAACAATACCTTGGCCGGGAGAAGACTTTAAGTAATGAACCAAACGGTGAGCAGCTTCCCAGTGAGCAAGAAGCGGAGTTTGCATAAACTGAGCAAGAATGTTCACAGCATAGGTTAGATCAGGCCGGGTATTAGTAAGGTACACGAGACGCCCCACGAGACGGCGATATTGATCAGGTGTCGGGAACGGATCACTAGTAGAAGATAACAGTTTATGATTTTGTTCCAAAGGTGTCTCAACCGGACGCGAACCCGAGAGACCACATTCCTCAATAATATCAAGACAGTACTTCCGTTGAGATAAAAAAATACCATCAGGGCCACGAGCTACTTCAATACCAAGAAAATACTTCAACAAGCCAAGATCTTTCATCTTGAAACAACGACTTAAGTATGACTTGAACGAGCTGAGAAGTGTAGAATCATTGCCACATACGATGAGATCATCAACATAAACGAGAACATGAAGCACAACAGATCCACGCCGATAGGCAAAAAGAGAGTTGTCTTTGTGAGAACGAACAAACCCATAATCAAGCAGAGCAGTAGATAGCTTTGAGAACCAACAGCGTGGAGCTTGACGGAGACCATAAATTGACTTCTTCAACTTACAAACAAGAGACGAATCACTAGGAAGAAATCCAGGAGGTGGTTTCATGTAAATGTCTTCTTCAAGATCGCCATGTAAGAAAGCATTATGAACATCCATTTGATGAAGTTCCCAATTTTTAACAGCCGCAACCCCAAGAAGAGTACGAACAGTTTGAAGTTTAGCAACAGGAGCAAAAGTATCGGAAAAATCAACTCCTTCTTTTTGATGATTGCCAAGTGCCACTAAACGCGCCTTATACCGTTCAAGAGTACCATCAGAGTTAAATTTAAGGCGATACACCCATTTAGAGCCAAGAGCTTTGACACCGGGAGGAAGACGCTCAAGAGTCCAAGTTTCATTAAGTTCCAAAGCATCAATCTCCTTACGCATAGCATCACGCCACTCAAGAATCTGAACAGCTTGTTTATAAGAGACGGGTTCGTCGACCATAGTTACAGCTGCAAGAAACTTTTGATGCGACGAACTAAACTTGTCACATGATACATAGTGTGTTATAGGATAGAAACAGGTACCTGAAGATGCGGAAGACGGCTCGGGCTTGAGAGAGACGAGGGTTTCAGCAAGTCGTGTGGAGTATGTAACATAAGGAGCGAGACGTGTAGATCTCGTCTTTGTTCGAAGACCACGACCAAGTGGTTCAGTACCGAGATCAAAATCATCAGAATCATCACTCGAGAGATCAACAAGAGGAGTATCAGAATCATCACTAGGTGCAGCGGAATCATTAGGCAAAACAGCGAACTCATTAGCAGGTGGTGAGGAATCTGATGAGGAAGACAAAGGAGGCACTGGAGAGGAACTCCCCCTGTCTATAAGAGTTGGGAGAGTGGTGTCCTCATGTGAGTCATCATCAGAAGCAAACGTCGTAGGGGCGATCAAAGGTGGAGGAGGCAACGGTTGCTGATGAGAGTCGGAATGAGGAAAAATGTCTTCATTAAAGATGACATCGCGAGAGACAAAAAAATCGTGAGTCTCAATATCATATACACGCCAACCTTTTTGATTATGAGGATAGCCCAAGAAAATACACTTCCTTCCTTTCTCTTGAAATTTATCATGTCTAGAGGAGTGTCGTTGAGCAAAACATAAGCAACCAAAAACACGAATATGATCATACGTCGGAGGAGTAGAATGAAGAACCTCATACGGAGTTTTGCCTTGGAGTAATGGAGTAGGAGTACGGTTGATTAAGTACGCAGCGGTGAGTACACTTTCTCCCCAAAATTTAATTGGTAAAGCAGATTGGAAGAGGAGAGAACGCGCCATGTTAAGAATATGACGATGTTTGCGCTCAACTCTGCCATTTTGCTGAGGAGTGTAGACACAAGAGGTTTGGTGGTGAATGCCGTGATCCTTGAAGAATGAACGAAGAACAAGAAACTCACTTCCATTGTCACTACGAACAATTTTAACCTTTTTACCAAATTGTTGAAGAGCCATCGCCACAAACTGTTTAAGGTGAATAGCGACCTCACTTTTGGCGAGAAGAAGATAGGTCCACACAGCCCGAGAGTGATCATCCACAATAGTAAGAAAATAGTGTGCTCCGCATGTAGAAGCCATTTTATAAGGACCCCAAACATCACAATGGATCAAAGAAAAACATGCGTCCGCTTTATTAGAGCTATCGGGAAAAACCGATCTTGTTTGTTTAGCTTGAATACAAACTTCGCAAAAACCAACACTATCATTATTATGATGATCAAAATCCTTTAAAGTAGATAAAAAACTAGATAGAATCTTCGCAGATGGATGCCCCAAACGCTTATGCCAAAGAGTAGGTGAAGACTTTCGAACACTATGAGCACTAGCCGAGGAAACTGCTCCACGAAAATGATAAACCCCGTCTCTCTCTTCACCGGCGCCAATCAGCATCTTCGAAGTGCGGTCCTGTATAACACAAAGTTTATCAGTGAACATAGCATAACAAGACATTTCTCGTAAAAGTCGTGCCAAAGAGATGAGAGTGCAAGAGAGATCGGGAACATAAAGAACACGGTTAAGTTGAACATGATCTCCAAGAATCATTGTTCCCTCTTTAGTAGCAAAGGTGTGCTTCCCGTTGGGTAGAACAATAATACTTCGAGGAATATCATGAATGTCCACGAGAAGATCATCATCTCCGGTCATATGATGGGACGCGCCAGAATCAAGTAAAAACTCAACACAAGAAGGCTTACCAGAGAGTTTGTCATGGCCAGTAGCTTGATCCGATTTTAACAAGTTCATAATTGCAGACAACGTCTCTTTACTCACACCTGGTAGTTCTGAAACCTCATCACCATGAACAGCTTGAGCTTGAGCGTTGTTAGCACGGTAAGAAGAAGAAGGAGAAGAGCGACCACGGCCTCGTCCCCTAGAGGAACCACGACCTCTACCCCGAGTAGAATCGTTACGTGAACTACCTCTGGAATCACCATGCTTCTCGATCCACCAATCTGGTAACCCATGAAGCTCAAAACATGTATCCACCGAGTGATTAGTTCGCCCACAATGAGTACATGGTCCTTGATTAAGACGTGTAACAGATGCAATAGCATTAACACCAGATTTTACGGCACAACCGATAGCATCAATACGTTCTTCTTTGGATCGAGCAACGATAAGATGTCGTTCTTCAGCAATAACCTCAGAGTAGATTTGATCAAGAGTCAGATCAGTATCACGGTTGAGACGACTAAGAATATTCGTACGTGTAGTACCAAAACGAGAAGCATCTAGACCCATGAGAAACTGATGGATACGTTCACGATCGCGACGTGATTGTTGCTTAAGACGTTGTGGACAAGTCGGAGAGCTGCAACAACAATCAATAAAGGGCTCAAAATCATCAAGATCATCCCACATAACCTTGAGCTTACCGAAGTAATCCGCAATAGTTTGTCCGTCTTGAGCACAACCAACAATAGAAGACTTGATTTGATGAACACGAGAGGCGTTCCCGATAGAATAACGAACTCGCAAGTTATCCCATAAAACTTTTGCATTGTCAACAAACGAGATCGCCTTCTGGATGTTAGGATCTAAACTCGCATAAAGCCACCCACACAACATCGAGTTTACTTGTATCCATCGTTGATAGTCTGGAGAATCACTAGGAGGTTTGAGAAGGGAGCCATCGACAAGTCCAAGTTTATGCTTGGCTGCGAGATTGTTACGAGCAATTTTAGCCCACTTCTCATAATTTTCACCATTGAGAAGAAAAGGAGTAAGAACATGATGCGGCTGATCATTAGAAGAGAGATAGTAGGGAGAAGACGTGATCGACTCCTTAGTAGAAACACTGGATTCTATGGCTCCAGTCATAGTTTAGAAAGTAAGCAGAGTTGTAGAATAGAAAAAAAAGGTAGAAAAAATATTTGTGTTCTGCGTAAAGAAGAGAGGCACGAGAGTAGGAAAAATTAGGTTTTTTTTTTTTAGAGATTTTTAGGGTTTTGCTCTGATACCATGTAAATCTCAGAGAATGTGTTGTGTTTATTATTGATAGGTACAAAGTATATATAGTTACATTAGACTTGATACACAAGTATAGAATATTCACTAACTAAACAATAGGAAAACATCCTTTCCGTAACATTTAAATCATTCTGCTTTTCGCATTGTAGTTTAGTTTCCAGAATTTTAAAAAGGTTTTAAGTGATTGTTTTTCAAAAGCTAACATTATTGTTCCAAAAAGGATATTGCATTAAACAAACCTTCTTTTGTGCTTTCCTGGCCTTAAGCAAGGTTCGCTTTTAAAAATTAAATCCAGAAATAAATAAATATATATATATATATATTTTTTTTTTTTTGAAATAAATATTTTGGTGCAAAAGAAATCTAAGGGGGACAGTGCTTGTCCGGTTTCACTTCTTGTCTTCTTGGTGACTTCGGAAGAAGATTCCTTATCTCATTTTTTTGCGTATTTTCTATAATTATACAAAGATGGTGCTGAGAGGTTGGCCGCTAGAGACACCTTTAATTAAGTCTTAATATTTTTGTTAGGTCATAAAACCAGTTTGTTTCTAAACATATATTATTAGGTCAATTAGTTACTATGTCGACGAGTTACTATAGTTGGCTTGTTGAATAGTGACTCGCCACTGATCAGCGACCATTCTATCATCCTGTTCGATCTTTGGTTCTAAAGTTTAACTTTCTCTGCAAATTATGTATAAATTATGGTATATGCATTTCATCATGTGGGAGAAATTAAAGTTATGAGAATCCTAATCAAGATGATGTATATGTGCGCGCACCTAGATATATGTACAAACATCAATTTAACGGAATAAAGAGACAAAAGGACTTTTTCATTCCGAATATATCATATAAGTTAAAATCTATCAGATTTAGCTTCCTTATTTAAACATCACACGCCAAACCTAAAATTAGAATATAAATCATTTTACACCACTCTACTGCATAACCTAAAAAGCTCTCTAATTATATTTGTTAATGCAGCAGCACAAGTCCCACTATCAACCCATGCTTTGTATTATAATATGTACAGTTTGTGTATACTAATATTTTATTTGTATAACTAGATGATACCAATACAATTAAATTTTCATTTATTTCATTGTAATTTACCTTATAGGTATTTTCACATGCATTTAGAAAAAAACAACATAATTTTCTAAACAAATTTTAACAAACAATTTTTTTTTATAAAAAAGTCTCTAAGTTTAAATTATTTTGAATCTTTGTGGTATTTAGACTGAAATAATATGTAACAAAGTTTATATAAAATGCTTAAATTAAGTTGTGGATACAAAGATGTAGTGTATTATTATATTACACGCATGGTTTACAGACAACTAAACCCACTAAATGAAGGTTAATTAAAAAGTATAATAAAGAGTTAGCTAACCTAATCCACCATGTCTGCGCGTGGAATCTCATGCGTACTTCAGACCAATTGTACGAAAGGAGTTCTGTTCCCTGTAAAGTACCAGCTGCAACATGAATCGCGTGTGAAGACACGCGCCACGTGGAGAGCTAAGAATCTTTCTGAGGGCATTTGGACCAAATAAATTAAAAAAACTCCGAAACACATAAGACAGACAGTGACAGATCCAAACATACAAAAAGTTTATCTCCAATCCCTTCAATTATCAACTTTAACTGTTTCTGTCCTCTTTCCTTTTTTTTTTTTTTTTTTTTTTTCCAATCACACTTCACTTTTAAGAAATTAGTAAATGTTATCCTTTGATGGTTTTTTGATATCCTTATTTAATAAATCACAGATCGCAGCCCCTTTAAATTTTACAGAAAGATTCGGGATTTTAATAGTTTTCGTCTTATCGAGGACTTAACACAAATCTTGTTTTAATAATACTACAACTACCACTATTGTATAAGATTTTGAGATTTCTTCTTTCTGTCGTGTCCAAGGTTCTCTGCCTTTGGTTATCTTCTAATCATATAAACTAGTACTTTTCTAAATGGGTTATTCAAATCATGTCGGCTCAACTATATGCGATCACTTCTTATATAGTATTGTTTTCGTAATAAAAATTGAAATATCCACAACACGCACGATCCATTATTGCTTTCTTTTGTTTACCTAAGAATAATTGCAAATTGGTCACATTTCGCATGGAACACACAGAACTGGCAATTTGGACGCCATGAACCGAACCGCCTATGACATTGACAGTTCATATGCTCTCTCTCTCTCTCTCTCACAAGTATATAAAACTGTTTCTCATTCTTACTTTTGTATCTTTTTTTAATAAAGAATCATCGATTTATTCCGTTTCCATAACCCCATTAACACATTATTCGAGAAAAATGGAATCAGCCAATCACTCTCATTTCCTCCATATATATCTACCTATCTATCTACAAATAGTTACTTTGTTCTTTTCCTCACCCTCAAGATCCACCTCGATCCTCTCTCCTCCGTCTCACAATCAGCTAAAAATGAGAGAAGATAATCCAAACTGGTTCCTCAGATGGGAAGAGGAGCTTCCTTCACCTGAAGAACTTATCCCTATTTCTCAAACCTTGATCACTCCTCATCTAGCTCTCGCTTTCCAAATCGGAAGCCCTAACCATCATCTCGGACCGAAGAGAGCCACCGTTGTCTACCACCACCAGAAGCTTCAACCACCCACCACTCCAACAACTCCAACTCCAACTCCTCCTCCTCCTCAACCAATGATGGTGATGAATTCTGACTTCGGCGGTGGCGATTCGACGGATCTTGGTTCAGGATCGATAGGAGGAGAGCCAGCAAGAACGTTAAAACGGCCGCGTTTAGTGTGGACGCCTCAGCTACACAAACGTTTCGTAGACGCTGTTGGACATTTAGGGATCAAGAACGCAGTTCCAAAGACGATAATGCAGCTAATGAGCGTCGAAGGGTTGACTAGAGAGAACGTCGCGAGTCATCTTCAGAAATATCGTCTCTACCTTAGGAGAATGCAAGGCGGGAACAGTAACGGCATCTCCGGTGGACATGTCATCGTCTCCGATTCAGCAACCGACCGTTTGTTCGCCAGCTCCCCGGTTCCGGCGCATTTCTTGACCTCTCATGAGTACTTGATGCCGCCATTAGAGCATCCGTATATGGGGAAGCATGTCATCACTCAGCAAAACCAAATGGTTCGTCATCTCAAGTATGAAGATTCCGAATATGGTAATGGAGATGGTGGTGGTAGGAAGATTCTTAAGCTCTTCCCTGCGGGAAATTAATGAAATATTCTTCACTTCATTTTTATGGAAGTAATAATGTTAAAAGGTATATGTGGATTATCTTGTGTAATTTGCATTTTTCGTCAAACTTAATAATGTATTGTTAGTGTATATTCTTTTTCGTCTACACCAACAATTTAACTTTTGTACGATGAATTATCATATTTGTATTCACTTCTCAAGCACTTGTGTTTATTATCTTCGTCCTTCTATATACTAGCCGAGTTAAAAATCATATCGTACATTGTAACTTGATAAAGTTATGTCGAATCCCAAAGGCTGAAGCATAACACAGTTTTAATAATAATAAGAAGACAAGGCAATATTCAAAAGGTTCTGTTTGTACTATTTTCGACATATAAATAGTTTCAAAATTTGGATTACACAAATCCTCAAGCCATGACGAAAAAAAGCAATCACCGGTGCTGCATGTAATCAAAGCTAAGGGGTTGCGGGTAGAACTGGCCCTGCAGAAACAACAGTCGTTATTAAACACTAATCTAATCACTAATCTAAGTATCTATACAGATGTGTTATAGAATCTACTTTTCCTAACAAGTGTTTCATTGAGGTCTAGGAAGGTCAACAACATTTACAAACCAAAAAAAGGCTCAATAAAGGAGTGACAAAAAGAGGCAAAACACTTGTTTACCTGAAAAGGGGAGTTTCTGAAGTGCTCATAGGAATGAGTATACATCACCGCTGCTGCATTTGGCCATTGCATGTACATAGCAGTAGCATCCACCGAAGGCTGGTTTGAACCCGTGGTGACATAGGGGCTCATGACAGTATGTTGACCGAAGTTAAGAGCTGTAGGAACACTTGGGTTTTGACAATACCCGTTAAATCCCATATCATAGAATGGTGTCCCTATGTCATGAATGTTGAAGTGTGGCAAGCAGATATTTTGGTTGATTGGGAGGTTCCTAATGTACCTGTAAGCGTACATGGTTTTCAGTATACAAAATAAAGCTTTGACGTTCTTTGTTAGTCACAAGCAGTTATCATGGGTTATGGATGCTTTACATACCTTTGATAGCTGCGGTCATAGTCCGGGTCATACCGGTCTTTTTCTCTGTCCCTGAGAATTGCAATACGAGATGCAGGAATGCTCTCCCTGGGGAAATGATTTTTCTCTGCCTCGATGTTACCATTCTTCAACACTTGATTTTCATCTCTGAGAGGATTACAATTCACCCTCCAAGGATTAGTTTCAGATGGAGAATCGTTACAATTAAGGCTCGCTAGACCGTTAAATATACGTTCTCGTGCCCTGTCGTAATCTTCTTTCCTTTCTTCAACACTTCTCAGATGACCAGCTTTCTTTTCAAGATCACCAGATTCCATTCCAGATCCTTTCGAAGGCCGGGGCTTAATAGCAATTTTCATGTGCTCAAACTTGCCAGTTTCTGATTGTTTAGCCGGGATTTCAGATAGTCGAACAGCAGGAAATCTACTCTCAGTTGATTTAGTCACGAGAATCCTGCTCACGTTACCATCTCGAACTGAGGTAACTAGTCCATAGTGGTTAGCAACGCGATGGGCTGCAAGACGGAGATATGATGTCGGGAAATGCTGGAACTCGAATTGCTGCTGATCAGGGTCCTTTAAGAACATCTGAACATCAAGTTCCATCCGCAAAACTGACATAACAAGACCAATAATCTCTTAGAAAACGATAAGAAAAGATGATAAAGAACAAAGCATATGTACCCATCAAGGAGAAATAACTCTTTAACTCTAAACGATATCACATCTTAAACTCAGAACACCAAATTAGAAACATTGCCATTGAAAAATCAGTACCCTAGTTAAGGGGTTTGCCTTGTATCTTCAGCTAGTAAGCTTCAACATCAATAACACTAGCCAAAAGATCTAAATCAGCCAAAGTTTCCTAGAAATCAAGCTAGGCCTATCCAGATAGGCAGAAAATAAACAATCCTCATAGCAATCGTTCTCCCCAAAATCCCTAACCGCGATTCTAAGCTCAATTAAGATAAGCAGGTCAACAAAAAAGGAAACTAGGGCATATCAGGCAGGAATCGGAGACAAAATCAAACTGGGAAAAAAAAAGAGGAAGCTTACTCGTCAGACGATGTCGAGGATTCTGAAGAGCCTCGACCAAAAAAGGATCCACTGTGAATCCCTTCTCGGGCAAAAGGGCACAACCAGTTTCTGAGGGGAAGGCAGTGTCCATGAGAGATGGATGGATAGAGAAACTTGTGGGTAAGTCCTTGCTTCCTCTAAAGGTTGATTCTTGTCTATCTCTCGCAGCGAAGAGACGAAGTCAATCAAGAGGAAGAGGATGATTGAAATGTAAGCATTGAGGACGAGAGAGAAGAAGAGCAAAGCTTCGCTTTAGATGCAAATCTTATCTCTCTCATAAACCGAACGAGAGAGGGAAGATAACTATTTTATTGTTGATTTTATATAATTTTGTGACCCAAAAGAAAAAGAAAAAGATTTATATAGCTCATGTTTTTTTTTTTTTGTGTGTATATTATGAAATAGTACATATGGTAATGGCCTAGTGGGCCGAGTGGCCTTGTAAGAGCTCTTTAAACTAGTTGTCTAGTGGGCCTAGTATTTTTAACACATGCTTATTTCTAGTTTTTACAAAAGTGGTCGTCTATCATCATCATCTACAATTCTGCAAACGGTGGTCAGTCAGAGGAAGAGGGTTTAGATTGCATTGTGCACCCACCAGGCACCAGCTCTCTCTCTCTCTCTCTCTCTCTTTGCAAGCACCTCCCGAGAAAGGTGTGAGATCATATCATACGGTTTGCTTTTTCTTTTAGAATGATTCTCTCTTTGCTGATCTTTTGTTTTGGCGGTGTCCTTTTGTGAAGAGTAAGTATGTACGTAGGTCTTTCGTGATTTGGTGCATGAGTCATCATCTCCCATGTGAACAATGTGAAATTTGATGACTTAAATAGAATCCAAAAGAAAGGACGTCGTCTATGTGGTTAGAACTTAATTAGGAGTGATACCTTTTTCTAGCTAGCTTCCAAGCGGGTATCCAACTTCTTGTTTGAACCTGAACCGCAAATCTCATGTTTTATTTATATGATTGCAGTCCCAAAAAAGTTAAAAAAATTCAAACTAACTAGCTAAAGAATAGATAATTCTAAGTGAAGAATTAAGAACGTACTAAAAAGTTCATAAATTGTACTCTGAGAACTTAAAAAGTACTAAATGTTTGGTAAGTAGAAAGAAAGGGAAAAAACAATGCATTTGATGAATCGTTTATTAGCTTATAACAGAAAGTTGTATCGGTAAAATACTAATAGTCAAGCTAATAATAATGAATAGTGTGATGAGCATAAGAGGTGAGAGTGATGAGAGGGAGAATTAAGAAATGATGAGTAATGCAGAGGGGGGGGAGAGGAGACATGCGTGACGGGAAAGAGACTCAAAAACGACACACACTTGGAAAGTGAAGCCATAAAGATAGCATTCTCTTTTGTTTAATTAAGAAGAGAGAAGTTTCTGGAGAGAGAGAGAGAGAGAGCATACACATGTAATGTAACGAAAACCCTTCCTTCACTCCAACACCAACAACACAATGCAGTCAACGTGCTTTTTTATCACGTGGATGGATGGATTACCCATTACTCAAAATCCCTCCCCCCTCTCGTCGTGCTTTCTTTTACACTCTCCGTTTTACCTTTTCCCCTACAAATGTATCGAAAGCAATTTACAAGTATTAACACTTAAAACATTATAAATTCATTTTATAGATCGATGCAGGTAAAGAGAGCACTATGCTATTTAATTTTATTATAAAGGGAAAAAACTATATTCCTACCTTACATAATACTTTTTTTTTTTATAATCGAAACCTTACATAATACCTATTACCTAAGACCAATTCCACTAAAGAAATTCTTAAAAATTGCTTATGATTAAACTATAATATAACTAAAACTATATGACTGTCTTAATCGTTTGCTTGTGTTGTACCTATAAAAAAACGATTCTTTACTTTATGGCCTATTTTTTGAGGTTTTTGGTTTAATTCCTGATCCACAAAAATAATTAGTACTCCTATAAACAATCCCACTGAAAATGGTCTAATATAACTAATTATACCAAAAATATTTAAGATCTAGAAATCAGATAATGTACGATGGACCTACCTAACTATATTCTAGAATCTAGACTCCTAAAAAATTGGATACAAAAAACTATTCCTCTAGTGGTGTCTTGTTTGAAAATACGATTCCCTAAAAGTCAACACCACAAACTATTCACTACCAAATTAAGGTATTACTATAATCTATAACGTCATGATATGCTTTGCTATATGCTCTTCTAGCCCCCATCTCAACTCTCAAGTGCCAAACACTTCATTAATTTAGTACAAATTAAAAGGACAATTGTACAGATCATATGCATGTAATTATGTAATGGGGTGGATTTCAGACCTTTTTTGCCAGTCTCCAAAATAATAATAATCTATAATTCGGAATTTTGTATATACTCTTATTTTTTTTATCTTGTGTTTGACGTATGAAATGATTACAAAAGTTATAAAAAAAAACAGGTGATGAAAATAGTACAATAACAATAGTATTTGCATTGAATGATGACCTAAAACTCAATAAATCTAAACTATAATTAGACTATATAAAAACAATAAATAAAATCTGTTTTACCCCACAAATCAAATCAAATATTAAATTAAATCATCTGAAATTAACATAATTTTTTTTCTTTATTAGATTTTAGAAAATAAAGTAAAAGTGAATTAAAAAGAGCAAAATTAGAAAACAAATCATACAAGTAAAACACTAGCTATTATTAGTAATAAAGTTATTCAAATTAATTTGCCTAATATTTTTTTTTTTTTTTGTCATAATATTATTTCTAGATTTGTTGTTTGTTTAGTAATTAATTATGGAGAGAGATGTATTTAGGTTCCATTATCATCACGCGCCGTAGACGAAGACGGAAGCAATCACACACACAAGCAGGGGGGGAGCTTCCTCTTCTTCACTTTGTCTTTAAACCCCTCGTCGTCTTTCTCCCGCATCACTCCATAACCCCTCTTTCTTCTTTTTAATCCCTCTCTCTCTCTCCTTCTTCGATCATCTTCTTCCCCAACTCTTTAACCCTAAAACTCAGATAAACAACCAATGGCTGAACCAATCATGGAGCAGCCTCCTCCACCTGCTCCCGACCCTAATTCTACCCACCCTCCTATTCCTCCTTCCGATTTTGATTCCATCTCGATCCCTCCGTTCGATGACCAATTCTACCATCCCGGCTCCGATCAGACTCCGATTGGTGAACTCATGTCCGATCTGGGTTTCCCTGATGGTGAATTCGAGCTCACTTTCGACGGTATGGACGATCTTTACTTCCCCGCTGAGAACGAGTCGTTTCTCATCCCTGTTAACACGTCTAGCCAAGAGCAGTTCGGAGATTTTACGCCGGATTCTGAAGGCTCTGGAATTTCCGGTGATCCCAAAGATGTCTTTAAGAATATTACAACTTCCGGTTGCTCTAACCGGGAATCGCCTAGGGATTCTGATGATCGATGCTCTGGTGCTGACCCTAGCTTAGATCTACCGACTCCGTTGTCGTCTCAGGGTTCGGGTAATTGCGCTTCTGATGTCTCGGAAGCTACTAATGAATCGTCGCCTAAATCAAGAAACGTCGTCGTCGACCAGAAGGTTAAGGTGGAAGAAGCTGCTACTACGACCTCTATTACCAAGAGGAAGAAGGAGATCGAAGAGGATTTGAGTGGAGAGTCTAGGAGCAGTAAGTACAGGAGATCTGGGGAGGAGGATATAGACGCAAGTGCTGTAACCGGCGAAGAAGATGAGAAAAAGAAAGCTAGACTGATGAGAAACCGTGAAAGTGCGCAGCTTTCCAGGCAGAGGAAGAAACATTACGTGGAGGAGCTTGAAGAGAAAGTTAGGAACATGCATTCTACCATAACGGATTTGAATGGTAAGATATCGTATTTCATGGCTGAGAATGCTACTCTTAGGCAGCAATTGGGCGGCAATGGAATGTGCCCGCCGCATCATCCACCTCCTCCCATGGGAATGTATCCACCTATGGCTCCAATGCCTTATCCATGGATGCCTTGTCCACCTTATATGGTGAAGCAACAAGGATCTCAAGTGCCGTTGATTCCCATTCCTAGGTTGAAACCACAGAATCCCCTTGGAACATCCAAGGCAAAGAAGTCGGAGAGTAAGAAGAGTGAAGCTAAGACCAAGAAGGTTGCTAGTATTAGTTTTCTGGGTCTTCTGTTTTGTCTATTTTTGTTTGGTGCATTGGCTCCAATTGTGAACGTTAATTATGGAGGAATTAGTGGTGCCTTTTATGGGAACTATAGGCCTAATTATATTACTGACCAGATTTACAGTCAGCATAGGGATAGAGTTTTGGATACATCTCGTAGTGGTGCTGGTACTGGGGTTTCTAATAGTAATGGGATGGATTGCGGGAGAGATTCTGATCGAGGAACAAGAAATAACATATCTGCAACAGAGAGCTCTGTACCTCCTGGAAATGGTAGTGAGCCTCTAGTTGCATCACTCTTTGTTCCTAGGAATGACAAGCTTGTGAAGATAGATGGGAATTTGATTATTAATTCTATTTTGGCGAGTGAGAAAGCCGTGGCTTCTCGAAAGGCTTCTGAATCCAATGAGAGGAAGGCTGACTTGGTGATTCCGAAAGATTATTCCCCTGCACTACCTCTACCTGACGTGGGAAGGACTGAGGAAATGGCTAAGCATCTTTATAGATCTAAGACTGAAAAACAGAAAGCTCTATCCTCTGGCTCTGCTGATTCTCTGAAAGATCAATTCAAAACAAAAGCAGCCAACGGTGAAATGCAGCAATGGTTTCGTGAAGGTGTTGCAGGTAATCATGGAGTTATAATGTTACATTCTGTCCTCTTGACTTGATTAGGCGTAGAGTCCTTACCATATCTTGATTTTTGACACAAGAACACTTTAATGAGGCTGAACCCTCAGAAAATCTATGGTCATGAGTAGATGGATCACACAATCTAGATTAGATATTAACGAGGAACATGTGAAATTGTTACTCATATAGATTGAAAGAGTAAATCAAGTGTTTATTTCTCTTCGACTTTCTCTGCAAAAGCTTGACGCACAATAGTAGTTTTTTGAGTCTTGCTGATTCTTGTTCACTATATAACTTTATTTTTTGGTTAAACGACTATATTGTAGGGCCCATGTTTAGTTCGGGGATGTGTACTGAAGTGTTTCAGTTTGATGTCTCCTCAACCTCTGGAGCCATCATTCCTGCGTCTCCAGCAACCAACGTCTCTGCTGAACACAGTAAGAACACCACAGACACACGTAAGAGAAAGAACAGAAGAATCCTCCGTGGTCTTCCCATTCCACTCCCGGGATCAGATTTTAATCTCACCAAAGAACACCAAAGAAACAGCAGTAGTAAAGAAATCAAGCCCGCCTCCTCCATGGTGGTATCTGTGCTCGTTGATCCTAGAGAAGGGGGTGATGGAGATATAGATGGAATGATTGGAGGACCAAAATCACTGTCCCGAGTTTTTGTAGTCGTGCTTCTGGACAGTGCAAAGTATGTAACATACTCTTGTGTCCTACCTCGATCAGGAGCTCCTCATCTTGTGACCACTTAAAAGACTTTCGAGGATTGAAACATATTTCAGCAGGTCTTCTCTCCTCTAGGCTTTGTATGTAAAAGAATAAATGCCTGCTCTTTGGTATTTAAGTAATATCCGTAGCTATTACCGTTGTCCGGTTTTTGTTTCCAGATGTAGAATCCGAATGCTGTAACTTTTTTACCTTTGATAAACTTATAACCTTAGAAAGTTTTACTTTACTCATCAAAGCTCTCTAATACATTGCAAAAGTCGGTGACAAGAAAAATGTCTTCTACAAAAGAAACTGAAAAACTCTGAGACAAGAAGTGATCAATTAGCTTATTCCATGGTTTGAGCAAAGGGGCCATTAGTGATAGCCATCTCCATGTCGGAAGGATATGACCCGCTGCTATGTTCTTGAATCTCTCTGTATTCTTGGAAAATGGCACATAAGTGACAGAAGAAGTGAGTTACAAAATCCCAACGTGGAGCCTCCAGCATCAAAGATCGTTACATCAAATTAGAAACGCCACATAGACCAGATGGATTTACCCACACATGCGTCATTTGAGTATTTGTTACCTGTAAGTTGTACTTGGTTCTTAATGACCTGCAATATCCACAAGTATAACATGACACAGCATCCTGGTTGACCGAGTCACACGCTATTTGTTGCAAAGTAGCAAATGTTCCCGACCCTAGAAACTTGTGCACGCAACCTAATCTAAATTTCGTCCATTCAAGAAATCGACTTCATTATGCTTCTAAGCAAAAAGGAAACCTTAGCAAGAACTATTTACCTGAAGAACCAAACTAACCTCCAGTAATATTTGTACACACACCAACACAGGTCAATTCAAAGAGAGGCACCTTATCTTATTGGAATGTAAGGTGGTGGCAGTAAATCCTAGTAAAAAAAAAAAAGGAGAAAACTCTTTACCTTTAATTAGTTTGACGGAGAGAGATTGTGGTTGTGGATTAGCTTTTCTAACTCAGGTTCATGAACCTGAGCTCACTTTTTAATTTATTTTATTAATTGTCAGAAGGAAAAAGAAGTGATCATATGATTATTTAAATGTAACAAGTAGGCCTATAACACGTGAACTTCCCCCATTGCTAAACAAAAAAAAATCATCAAAAATTTGGTTTCTTCTTTTATCACAGTGTACACGCTTCCATGCCCACCAGTTCCTCAAGTTCTTCATAACGCTCCGGATCCGTCGGGGCGACTTGGGAGGACGACGAACTTGAGAGCTTTCTATTTTTTTACTCGTCAAATTTTTTATCATCATTCCCTAAGCTATGAGGCTCACTCCACCCATAACTCCGCCGCCATGAACTCTTTTCTCTCTGCCAGGTACGTCCCCGTCTCCCTCTGATCGGATCTATGGAGGTTTGATTTCATTGCTTTAGCATTTCATCTCATCGATCTGTGGTCTGTGTTGAATAATCAAATTTATTCTAGATTCAGTTTTTCTAGATCGACTTAGTATTTGATTCCGTAGCTCCATCGAAATTTGTATCTTTAGACTTGGACTCAGAGTCTAAATCTAGTCTTTAAAGTTTCTTTGTATATTTTGACCAGATCAACAAAAGTGGTCTGAGCTCCAAAAATGGAGTCATGTGATTGTTTTGAGACGCATGTGAATCAAGATGATCTATTAGTCAAGTACCAATACATCTCCGATGCGTTGATCGCTCTTGCATACTTCTCTATCCCACTCGAGCTTATATATTTCGTGCAGAAGTCTGCCTTCTTCCCTTACAAATGGGTGCTTATGCAGTTTGGAGCCTTCATCATCCTCTGTGGAGCAACCCATTTTATAAACCTATGGATGTTCTTTATGCACTCCAAAGCTGTGGCCATTGTCATGACTATTGCCAAAGTCTCATGCGCAGTTGTCTCCTGTGCGACTGCATTGATGTTGGTTCATATTATTCCTGATCTTCTCAGTGTCAAGAACCGGGAATTGTTTCTCAAGAAGAAAGCTGATGAGCTAGACAGAGAAATGGGTCTTATTCTAACACAAGAGGAGACTGGTAGGCATGTTAGGATGCTTACTCATGGAATCAGAAGAACGCTTGACAGACATACTATTCTAAGAACCACTCTCGTTGAGCTCGGTAAAACTCTTTGCCTCGAGGAATGCGCCTTGTGGATGCCTTCTCAAAGTGGTCTCTATCTGCAGCTTTCTCATACTTTGAGCCACAAAATACAAGTTGGAAGCAGTGTCCCTATAAATCTCCCCATTATTAATGAACTCTTCAATAGCGCTCAAGCAATGCACATACCTCATACATGTCCTTTGGCTAAAATTGGGCCTCCAGTTGGGAGGTATTCGCCTCCTGAGGTTGTTTCTGTCCGTGTACCTCTTTTACATCTCTCAAATTTCCAAGGCAGTGACTGGTCCGATCTCTCTGGCAAAGGTTACGCTATCATGGTCCTGATTCTCCCAACTGATGGTGCAAGAAAATGGAGAGACCATGAGTTAGAACTTGTAGAAAATGTGGCGGATCAGGTCCATCTCTTCACTTGTACATATGTTTGGTTGTGTGCCATGTTGCATTACCAGCGTTTAATTTTTTCGTTTTGTCCCCTGACTCTCAATTCATTTAGGTGGCTGTGGCTCTCTCACACGCTGCAATTTTGGAAGAATCCATGCACGCCCGAGACCAGCTTATGGAGCAAAATTTTGCTTTAGACAAGGCTCGTCAAGAGGCAGAGATGGCAGTACATGCTCGAAATGATTTCCTAGCTGTCATGAACCATGAGATGAGGACACCGATGCATGCCATCATCTCTCTGTCTTCTCTCCTCCTTGAAACTGAGCTGTCTCCAGAACAGAGAGTTATGATCGAGACAATACTGAAAAGCAGCAATCTTGTGGCTACGCTCATCAGTGACGTCCTGGATCTTTCGAGGTTGGAAGATGGGAGTTTACTCTTGGAAAATGAACCATTTAGTCTCCAAGCGATATTCGAAGAGGTATCTTAAATCCCCCAGATTGACCAGTAAAGTCCATTTTATGTCTTTCATAAAATAACATGGGCGGTTTGAATCTGCAGGTCATCTCTCTGATAAAGCCAATCGCATCGGTGAAGAAACTATCAACAAATCTAATTCTATCTGCAGACTTACCAACTTATGCTATTGGTGATGAGAAACGTCTGATGCAAACTATTCTCAACATCATGGGGAACGCTGTGAAATTCACCAAGGAAGGCTACATCTCCATAATAGCCTCTATCATGAAACCCGAGTCCTTACAAGAATTACCATCTCCAGAATTCTTTCCAGTTCTCAGTGATAATCATTTCTACCTATGCGTGCAGGTTAGTCCTAATCTACATATTACAAAACAAGTAAGTCAAGCTTCTTTCTGTGTCCTAAATGTTACAATCTTGGAGCAGGTGAAGGACACAGGGTGTGGAATTCACACACAAGACATTCCTTTGCTCTTCACAAAATTTGTACAGCCTCGGACTGGAACTCAGAGGAACCATTCCGGTGGAGGACTCGGGCTAGCTCTCTGCAAACGGTGAGACCCAAAGTATATATAAGTTATTGAGCATTTGGTGTCAGAAATAGCTAAAGGGTAAAGTTTTTGTTGATGGGTGTCTCTGGTCAGGTTCGTGGGGCTAATGGGAGGATACATGTGGATAGAAAGCGAAGGCTTAGAGAAAGGGTGCACAGCTTCATTCATCATCAGGCTTGGTGTCTTCAAAGGTCCAAGCAGTAGTAGTGGTTCAATGGCGCTACATCTTGCAGCAAAATCACAAACTAGATCGTGGAACTGGTGATAAATTACGTTGGAAAGACATGTTGTGACTTGTATCGAGGAGAGACTAGGGACTCTAATTACACCGCAGCGAGAGAGAGAAGAAACATGACCGCACGGTCTGATCTAATTGATTGGATTTTGTTGGATGGAAAATGTAAAATAAAAATACTATATACGAGGGAGAGGGACCTTTATCTTATCTTACTTTTAACACAGACAAATCATTGATTTAAATGTTAAGAATCACCAACATTGTTGGATATCAAGAGCACAATCAATGTCAAAATCTTCAAACTAAGCTTTCATCAGTTTGCTTAGCTTGATATTCCTCATGGTTGGTTTCATCAACTTTCTTATCGACAAGAACTTGGGACTCTGTTAGAAAGTTTTGTTTTACTCATTAAACTTCTCAAGACTCAAATACATTGCAAAAGTCAATGACAAGAAAAATGTGTTCCACAATAGAAACTGAAAACTCAAGGGGACAAAAGTGATCAGTTAGCTGGTTCCATGGTTTGAGCCAAGGGGGCATTGGTGATAGCCATTTTCATGTCGGGAGGATATGAGCCGCTTCTACGCTCTTGTATCTCTCTGAATTCTTGGCAAATGGCACACAAGTGACAGAAGAAGTGTGTTACAAAATCCCCACATGGAGCCTCCTGCATCAAAGATTGTTACATCAGTCAGCAAAGCCACACAGACCAATGGAATACAACACACATAACATGTGTCCATTGAGTAATTCGTACCTGTAAATTATACTTGGTTCTTAGTGACCTGCGGTATCCGCAAGCATAACACGATACAAAGCATCCTGGCAGACCGAGTAACACACCGTTTGTTGCAAAGCAGCAAATGGTGTTGACCAAAGCCCATGAAATGCAATGAGTTAAACAGGGTCCTGCAAATGTTCCAGACCCCAGAGACTCTGCGTTTTTGCCAAAGATATAACATGGACAGAACAAACCTATACAACCTGTGCATCCAAAACAAACCGCAGTAAGTTCAAACGTTGCGCTCATATCAGTAATCTAGATGATCTACACCAAACACAAGAAAACATAATCATGTCCAAGAGAAGTAGCTCAAGGAAGCTCAAGCAAATATATTGTGCCAAAATTTTCTGCACCAAAAGCTAAACTTAAGTTTCTTTCCCAACCTATTCAAGAAACGAAAATGGTTATGCTTCTAATCAAAAAGAAAAACAAAAAAAAAACCTCAGCAAGAACTATTAACCAGAACCAAACTTATCTTAAGGAATATATCTGAACACAAACACAGAGTCATATCTCACAGGCCAATTCAAAAAAGGCACCTTTAAAAAAATTGGTTGCTGAAGTAAAATGAAGGTTTGGAGGACAGAGAGTAGCATACAGCTCTGCATATCGTCGAAGCACGCGCATATACCAGATGACCATTGTCTCGGATCATCATTTGAGCGTTGAGAAACAGCAATTTCCAGATTTGGAGTAGTGGTCTTTTCTTCAGCATCCTCATCAGCACCAGCATCTGACTGTCTTAATGGAACATAAGGTGGTGGCACGTAATGACCTTTCTCTTTCATCCTAATTCTGAAACGTGTCACACTTTCTTGAATCCAATTTCAAGAACGATCGTACACTACCTCAAAGCCTAGAATTAGAGACCAGGAAATACAGACATAACAAATTAATACTTTGAGTAGCATGATAATGAACACATCTACAAAATTTGCAAGCGAAATGGTGGTAGTGAAAGGGAGAACAAAAGACTAGCGCAAGAAGCAGAGACAAGATGATAGGAAAGGAGAAGAAAGCAGATTTAAGAGAGAGTGTAAAGGAAACCCAAAAAAGAGAAGCCTTACTTGAGCTCGACGGAGAAAGATTGGATCCGCATAAAGAAGAAACTCAGATTCGCGAGAAAGAGCTTCGCTTTTATTATGTTTGATGGAGTAAAATTGACCAGAGGCCACCTACATATAATCAATAAAAGTGTTCAATTAATTTTAATTTTTAAATATACAAAAAAAGAAATTTATTAAATAGATGTTTCTAGTCAATTTGTGCCAATCACTTAATTTAGACTATACTGTAAGTTAATTATTGTATGTAGTCCAACTAATTGTTTAAAGTTATCCACCATGTTCTAGATTTTAGATTAATAAGAGAAAAGTAAAAAGTTCTTTTGTGTGACTTAGAAAAGTACAAAGTTATTAAATAAAAATTTCAACAGTTTTGTTTTATATTTTAGATTCAACCTTATATTGTAAATTTCAACAGTTTTGTCTTATTACAGTCCAAATTTTGGTCATGTGAATTTTTATGTTATGTATTTCAAATTTAAATTATTGTTTTTTTTTTTTTTTTTTTTCCATTTATTCATAAAACTTGGTGGAATTTGTGGAACATAATTCGAAAATACTATCGAGGAGCGAAGCCAGCAAGGATCTGTTTTTACTTTTTAGAGAAAAGAGAGAGAGAGAAGATTCCTCCGACTTATGTTAGCGAGCGGCTCACTCTACTTTGTCCCCCCACCCCAACAAAAAAGCCGTTAGGGTTTATCTTAGCCACCGCCTTGCTCTCGCCGGAGGCCCACGGCGAAGCACGATTCTTCGATACAGCGTTTTATCAGCTCAGATTTCGTCCCCGCATAGCCAGAATTCGCGAAAGCTTACTTAGCTGAATAGAATTTAATCCTAATTTACGAGATATGGCGGAGGTGTCCATGGGAAGCAGCGGTAGCAGCACGGATCTGTCTCCCGAGGAAGAGCGAGTTTTCATCAGAGACATTGCTATTGCTGCTGAGGCTAACAGCAAAGAAGGCGATACATTTTATCTCATCACTCAGAGGTGTGCAAAATCTTTAATTTAGCTCGCTCTGCTCACTTGTACCTTTGTTGTTTACCACTTCATCATATTCCCAAGAGTTATATTTATCTCTTCGCCATTTTTTGACTTTGCTTTTCTTAGTTAGGGTTTAGGGATTGGGTTATTTTTATCAGTTCCCGAGACTAGTTTTGAGCGTTTTCAGAACGTTTTCCTAAGAACCGTCTTTTATGGTTACATAAAGCAGTGAGCTTAGATCTGATACTTACTGCTCATGCTGACTCATATTTATGTGTATTGTATAGATTGCAGCCATAAAGTTAGTAAGGGTTTGATTTTTCTCTTATGGTTCTTGTAATTTTGCTCAATGCCATCTTTGAGAACAGTTTCTCTGTTGTTACTCTTTCTGTCTAGATGGTGGCAAGAATGGATCGAATACGTGAACCAAGACCAACCATGCAACACAAATGATGGGTCTTCACTGTCAGAGCATTGTGACTCTGCTGGCTCGAGCACTCTAAAGAAGCCTTCTAGGATCGATAACTCTGATTTGATCTATGACTCTTCCCTGGAGGACCCAAGTAATACTAGTGAGATCATTGAAACACTTCAGGAAGGCCGCGACTATGTTTTGCTCCCTCAAGAAGTGTGGAATCAATTGCGTTCATGGTGAGTTTTAAGGGTAGCATAATGGAACATATATGAAACTATTCTTGTTTGGGCTACATGATTTCGATGTCTATTCAAGTGCGTTCGACTTTCTTGGTGACTTACCTATGTTATTGTTGGTTCAAGTTGATATTACGTACCGCAAGTGTCTGTAGCTCTACCAAGCTTATTTTGTATGCATCTGGTGTTATTTAGTTTTGTTTTGCTTAATATGAAACCTACAACCAGTTCCTTGGTTTTCTTATTTACTACAATATGGCTTTTTTTTCACCTTAAGTGATGATATAATTCATATGGATTGCTGCTTCTGTTTTACAAGGTACGGAGGTGGTCCAACTTTGGCGCGGAGAGTCATTAGCTCAGGTCTCTCTCAAACAGAGTTGGCTGTGGAGGTTTACCCTTTACGTCTTCAGCTACTTCTGATGCCGAAAAATGACCGCAGTGCCATAAGAATAAGCAAAAAGGTTCGTCCATTTTTTAGTTCTTTTTCTTCATGGTCCATTACTTTAAAGTTCCGAACTCATTTAGTCTGCTATTTCGTTGTACTATTAAAACTTTGTTGTGCAGGAAACAATCAGAGAGCTTCATCGAAGAGCCTGTGAAATTTTTGACCTCAATGCAGAGCATGTAAAGATCTGAAATCCCTATGTTATCAACCCATCATCCATTTCAATGATACTTTCTGTATTCTTTTCTTTCCCTTTCTCTTTCTTACATGAGCATTTTCCATCATTTAGGTACGCATTTGGGATTACTACGGCCACCAAAAATATTCTTTGATGAATGACTTAGATAAGACACTGGACGATGCTAACCTGCAAATGGATCAGGAAGTGAGTTCAGTTCTTTTTTAATTTCCATTTAAATGTTATCAGCTGGGAACTAGTAGTATGCTACTTGAACTTCTGTCATAATTTTCTGTCTTTCTGACATTGTTTCTGGGTATGCCAAGTTTGTTGTATATCTTTATGGCCAATTGCTGTGAGGACAGAATGGATGATGCATCATAGTTCTCTTTCTCCAATACTAAGTTAGCTGGAGTTCTGAAATTGCTATTAGGTTTTGGCTTTTGAATTTTTTTGACCATGAGGGCAACATTTGATAATGAAAAGTTAGTGCTTCAGTCCGATTGTTTAGCTAGCTTAAGCTTGAGGTTTTATATCTCTCTTAACGTTTATCTATTTTGGTATCCTAAAGGACTCATCTAGTCTCCCACTTAATTTGTATATGTCGTTTAACAACAGATTTTGGTGGAGGTGCTTGACATCAATGGTACATTATCAAGTGCTCACATTCAATCTGCTCAAGAGAATGGATTGGTGGATGAAGACTCTACTTCTATTCTCACTGAGCCTTCTAAATCAAGCTTGGCAGCTGCAGGAGGGTTCTCTTCAAGCAGGAATGCATTCAGAAGTGGTAGTGTAGAAGTTTCACAATCTTTTGATAGCACATACAGTGGCACTGGTGTCACCACAAGGGGATCCACAGCTGGCTTGACAGGGCTGCTAAATCTCGGCAATACTTGTTTCATGAATAGTGCCATACAGTGTCTGGTTCATACACCTGAGTTTGCTAGTTATTTTCAAGAAGATTATCATCAAGAAATAAATTGGCAAAATCCTCTTGGCATGGTTGTAAGTTCCTTGCTACTCATAAATTGATGGATCCATAAGTGTGTGCGTAGGTTTAAGTACATAGTGTATGCTTACATGATTTGTTCATTTTGTGTTTCCTATTGCATCTTTTGCTGTACTGCATGCTTGGAGTGTGCTTTAGTCCCAAACATTGTTGATAAGCTTAATCTTGCATACACGTGAAATAATGTTAAGACTATATAAGATATTTTATGTCACACTTAGATCAAAAGCTTTGTTTCTCTCTAAAATTATGAGTTGTTGATTTCAGATCAATACTTGACTGTATTTGAATCATTATGCACAGGGAGAATTAGCACTAGCATTTGGTGACTTACTCAGGAAGTTATGGGCACCTGGGCGCACACCAATTGCACCCCGTCCATTCAAAGCAAAACTTGCTCGCTTTGCTCCTCAATTTAGTGGGTACAATCAACATGATTCACAGGTTTGTCATACTAACCAGATATTTTATATTCGCTGTATTGCATTGCAGCTCAATGAATTAGGGGTTTCATCTTACAGGAGCTTTTAGCGTTTCTGCTAGATGGTCTCCATGAGGATCTAAATCGTGTTAAGCATAAACCATATATAAATTCTCGAGACGCAGATGGGCGCCGTGATGAAGAAGTTGCTGATGAGTTTTGGGCTAATCATATTGCTCGTAATGACTCAATAATCGTTGATGTTTGCCAGGTCAGATGTACATCTTTTAGAAAATCTAACGCTTTTCTGTGTATAAACGCATCTCTATGATATTGTGCATTAAAATTGATCATAGTATTATGGATTAGGCTTGCATTTAGTTTGACTCTATAACGTCTTGGAATCTGATTTATATCACTCCAATAATAGACACTATGAGTCACTCAAATTCCAGTCCCTTCTGCTTTTTAGTGGCTCTGTAGAAAGTAATTTATATCAAAAGAGTTAGGTTGTCCTAGTAAAAAATACTTCTCACAGAGACGCTGTGTTTAAATGGGTACATCAATTGTCTCTCTGTGCATATTGAATTTACTGTTGAGATTTTATGCTAATCTCGGTTGTGAGTAATAATACCATCCATCATATATCAGCTTTTCTATGGCATTCACTCGATTTGTAATTGATATTTAGCTTGTATTTAGACCCAGGGTATATTGTTATTTTTGGTTTAGTTTCAGTTTTTAAGTAATGTGCGAAACTCAATTCTTCTATTTTGTGTCTCACCTTACAGGGGCAATATAAGTCAACATTGGTTTGTCCAATCTGCAACAAAGTTTCTGTAACATTTGATCCCTTCATGTACCTGTCTTTGCCGCTTCAGTTCAACACAACACGAGCAATAACAGTCACAGTTTTTTCTTGTGATAAAACTCTCTTACCTTCCACAGTCACTGTCAATGTTTCAAAGCAGGGACGTTGCAGAGACTTGACTCAGGCAATAACAAGTGCTTGTTCCTTTAAGCAAAATGAAGAGCTGAAGCTTGCAGAGGTTTGTGGTTTCAAGTGCCTTTTTAGTAAGATTCAGGATTTTGGCTTTAGCTTAACTAAGTTTTATATGTTTTTGGCAGATTCGGAATAATTTTATCCATAGATTGTTTGAAGACCCTTTAATTCCATTGTCCACTATCAAAGACGATGATCACCTTGCTGCATACAAAGTCTTGAAATCTTCAGAAAATACAACTTTGCTTAGATTAGTACTCCGCCGTAGAGATCTGTAAGTTATATCTCAGTCTATATTGTATGAACTAATTCTGGGGATTACTTTGAGATTACAAGTTCCTCTTCTGTACTCGATATCTTTGGACGTCCTTTCTGACAACTTCTAACTTTCTTGTGGCCTTACTTCTTTATCCTTTGATCTCTGACCAATTTTTGAATGCTTGATGAATTCTGAGCTGAGGAAAGATCATATTTTATCATCTGTTTGCTCTCTTCTTTATCATCTTATTCTACCATGTTTCAGGAAAGCTGGGGAACGTGAAAGTACAGTACAGTTGAAACCCTGTGGAACGCCTCTTCTCTCATCAGCTTCACGAGGAGATTCGCTCACCAAAGGAAAAATCTTGTGCATCGTCCAGAATATGCTTTCACCTTTTCGGAGGGAAGAATCTGTAGGCAAAAAAGGAAATTCTGATTCTAGCATCCCTGAGAGAAGGTCTGCTCGATTTAATAATTCTGAGGAAGATGATAAAGTTGGTGGACTGAAAAAAGCTAAGAAAAGCAACTCCTCCGAATTGGGTGCTTCTAAATTATCCCTGCAACTCATTGATGAAAACAGTAAAACAATAAATCTGCCAGACGATGAAGCAGATGCAATTAAATTAACCTCATCAGCTACGGTAACTATATATTTAGATTGGACACCAGAACTCTCTAATATGTATGATATAACTTGCCTGGAGAGTTTGCCCGAAGTACTCAGATATGGACCTGCTACGAAGAAGGCTCGTTCAGAACCTCTTTCTTTATACGCATGTTTGGAAGCGTTTCTACGCGAAGAGCCTTTAGTGCCTGACGAAATGTGGTAAGCAGTATTTTCTCCTTATCCTTTTTTGTGGTAGATTCATTTTTACTGGTTTGTGGTTAATGTTGGACTACGCACTACTGAAAGATGATGAATGAAGAAATTGCTAGTGTTACTTCAGATCGAAGTTGGACACACTGTATTCCTGCAGTTAGATTTTAGCCTCTATCTTATAGTTAGTTGCTAAATCAATGAATGGTATCATTTTCTTTATTCTTCTTATGTAGGTTCTGTCCACAATGCAATGAAAGAAGGCAGGCAAGCAAAAAGCTTGATCTGTGGAGGCTTCCTGAGGTTTTAGTCATACATCTGAAGAGATTCTCATACAGCAGATCCATGAAGCACAAGTTGGAAACATTTGTTAACTTTCCGATTCATGACTTAGATTTAACAAAGTATGTAGCCAACAAAAACCTATCTCAACCACAACTGTATGAGCTCTATGCCTTGACCAACCATTATGGTGGTATGGGCAGCGGACACTACACTGCACATATCAAGGTCAGTTCAAACAACTTAACTTTATCAATCTGTTTCCACTTATGAGTTTCTTACTTCTTGTTAAATGATTGAATATGGTCTGCAGCTTTTGGACGACAATAGGTGGTATAACTTCGATGACAGCCATATATCACATATAAACGAAGATGATGTGAAGTCAGGTGCTGCTTATGTGCTCTTTTACAGGAGGAAGTCTGATGCAGGCGGCAAAATGAAATAGTCTACAGAAAACAACAATCACCGAGGTAACAAATATCAGTTTTTTGTTTTGTTTTATCTCTGAAAAAAACAACTTTAGTTAGATCTCTGAAACTTTGTGTGGACTTGCAGGTTCCAATAGTAATCTCTAGGCAGGTGTCGGCAACTTGGAACCCATAAAGAGTGACAATTAGGGTTAGATCTATTGTAAATTGGTGGAAGTTGGGTACTGAGTAGTTTAATTAACAGGGATGAATCTTGTCTCTTCTTGTCTCTCTCTCTCTCTCTCTTTCTCTCGGTTTCTGTATAGATGTATTTGGCATAAACCAGTTCTGTTATTGTCACTGATACTTACTCATCAGACTCGGTGTATTATTGTCACACTGACATGCTTTTAAATTAAGACAGATTTTGTTGCCCCTAATCTTGTATTATAAAATCTAGCTACAGATTTATAACAACAGGTTCGACAAATAAAAAACTGAATGCGGCTAAGTAAACGTTGTTGCATCAGTAATTGTAAATGGATGGCAATAACGATTTGAATTCTTCTTAACCCCTCCATCAGTCGCTGTTGTCATCATCACGACTCCAATTTCCATTCACACCGTAGGTATATTCATCCTAAGGTCAGAGTATTTGGGCAAGGAAGAACACAAAAACTGGTCTTTGTGTTCCAACTAGTGGTCCAAGGAAGATTAACACGCAAAACCGCTGGTCTTTTTTTTTCCTTTTTTTTTTTTTTTATATGGACCATATATATGATTATTATGATCATAATGTTTTGCAAATGTCGATAGGTATGATATGCAGCAGGGGATGCAGCGTCCCGTATATATCGGATTGTGTTAATAGTTAATACGGAGTATTATTATTATTTCCTTTTCCTTTTTTTACTTTTATTTTGTATCTCATTTTTTAATTTAAGACTCAAGAGTTGATATATATATATATCAAAATTAGGTTTCTCCTTCAAAGCCCTAATATCGATTTTTGGAGTTAAAAGTTAGTTTTATTTTTGGAAATTTGTGCAGAAGAGCTAAAAGAGATGCAGAGAAGAAGGGTGGATCTAAAACAAGCGAAGTCAGAGCAGGAGGAGTGTCAGATCATTCCCCAGGTCGTCTCTCTCAGAGATTTCGATCAGATTCAGGTATGAATACGCTTCCTTAATACGCACGTTTAATTTATGCAAATCGTAGCTTTGGTCTTTTTTTTGTCTCAATATATGGGTCGGTTTAGTTTGTATTGTATACTTGTATGTACTTGTTTTTGAGTTTGAATTTTTAACTTCTCTGTTGAAGATAAAGGATGGAGAAGGAGTGAACTCATTAGCATTGTTTCCAGCCGAAATTCGTGACAACATTGATCTCGTGATCGAGATTCTTATGAAATTGCCAACAAAGTTCCTGATGAGGTTCAAGTGCGTCTCAAAGCAGTGGTCATCCCTCATATTTTGTCGATATTTTTGCAAACGTTTGTTTACTACGGTCAGACGAAGACAACCACGCCTGTACATGTGCTTAGTGGATGGCGCAAGCGAGGACCGTGTACTTCTATCAACATCATCACCAATTCCAGACAACACAGCTTGTTTTGTGGTTGTCGAGCAAGAGTTGAGCATCCCAGGGATGGGAGGCTTATTCTTGAACGTAGTTCATGGCTTGATGTGTTTCTCCCGTGGTGACAAGGTGTGTATCTATAACCCCAGCACCAAACAACTCTTGACATTACCCAAGGTAAAATCAGACATTGTAGCTGAACAAGGTCAAAAGAAGCGTCATACCCAGTATTATATAGGACACGACCCTGTTAGTGGTCAGTACAAACTAGTCTGCACTGTTGGGGTATGCGCGCGAAAGCCATGTTTGGGTAATCTGAAGTCAGAGCACTGGGTCTTCGCACTAGAATCTGGAAGTTCGTGGAGAAAGGTTGTTACACTGGAAAACTATCGTCATCATGCCCCTTCCCCGCTAGGACGGTCTACCAGTGGATCAGTAGTACGTTATATGGCTTGGCCTGATAATTATCATTGTGTGGTTGTGAGTTTCGACATTAGGTCTGAAAAGTTTACTATCATCCCAGTACCTAGGGAGATGGCCGATGATGAGGCTGTGTCTGCAGTTACGATGAGGGCTGATCTTATAGAGTATGGTGGGAAGATAGCAATTTTCCATCACACTTACCTTAAAGACGAGGGTTCATCGGATTTATGGGTTTTGGAAGACGTTGGGAAGAATGAATGGTCGAAGAAGACTATGGTTTTGCAGCCATGTCAAAGGCATTTAGTCGAAGACATTGGATTGATCGTAAGGGGTACAACTCAAGACGGCAAGGTAATCTTGGCACCGTGGAAGATGCATTCCCGATTCTACATTCTGTATTACGACTTGGAAAGCAATGACTTGAGAAAGGTTGAAATCAAAGGAGTACCACGCATGTGGCTTGATAGAGAAGAATGCTATCTTGACTTGAATTATATGGGTGATAGTGAGGGCTTCATTTACTTGGAAACTTGACCAAGACTCTTTTGAATTTTTTTTTTTAATTTTTTTGTGTGTTTTGTTTGTCTAGCTTATTAAGAATACAATTAAGTACTTTATTGATATTTCTAATTACTTTAAAATAAACTATATAACATGCTCTTGATATTATTGGTCTCCTACTTAAATGCTTTGTTTCAAGCAGTCGCATATTGGAGAGGATAGTCTTTTTTTTTGTGTGTAGAAGTTTGGAATTAGCAAAAAAAAAATTAAACGTTATATACATTCTCTTTCATTAACAGCCCAACGTGCTCCGTCCCCTAAACTAACATATCCATACTCACTTCAGAACTCATTTAGCTAGTTAAAGACACGTAGGAATATAGGATACGAGAAATAACCTAATGAATAACCAAATCAGTCTTCTCCCCTCAGTGATCTTCATTCTTCAAAACCATAGACCGGGAGATAAAGAACTCCATCACTGCAAGACAACTCAAGAAGCGTTTCAAAAGGCTTATGAGTATGTGGTTGAACTAGCTCTGTTTATCTTAGCTGCTCTATTGTCTTCTTGTTTCCCCTTTTTTTTTTTTTTGCCAAGAATTCAATGTAATAGGTTGTAAAACCAACTCTTCATCTATATGATATTTGCAATTTAGCAAAAATATATATAGAAAACTAGTACCTTTGGGCTATTTTGTACATCTATATGCTTTTAAAATAATAATAATAATAATAATAATAATATGCAGCAGCATTCTTGTTAAAGCTATATAATAGGAAAGAAATTAAAAAGTTGAGATGATAGCAAATTGCTCAAATGCCATTTTCATGAAAAGATAACAAAATGAAAAAAGATGAAAGAAAGACATGAACTTTGGGGATGACCCAAAAAGTTTGTGTGTGGAAATGAAATTGCTGGAGGGTGATTAGATGACCATTTTGATTTGTTGCCCTCTTTTTTTCCCCATTACTCTTTGGTACCCAAATACGCACCCACACTTTTGACCCTCACCCACTTTCTCTATTTTTTTCTCTAATCACAATCATGCGTTGCTTTCATATATTTTTCTTTTTTATATATAAAAAAACGAGCACCCCCTCAAACATTTATAATCTTCGAGTTTAATTCATATATGTCGGCTACTTATAATGTCTGTACATATATAGACACACAAGTTTTGTATTCATATTTCTAGTCCAAACATTTTAAATTATAAATTAAACTAGATATCTCTTATACTTTACTTTTTTTAAAAAATATCTCTTATACTAATACACAAATCAATTGAGTCCCGAAATCTACAATCGAGCTATATATGTATCATGTACAATTATAATAGTATAAGAAATCCTACGTACGTACATATCCTATTATTTGAGTATATATATGAGCATGAGCTAGTAATGTAGTAATTTAAACGAGCACTGAGTCAAGATCAAAAGGAAAACGCTATGGTAAACTGGTTATAAGAATTGCTGTCCAAAAAAAAAAAAATTGGTTACAGTATAAGAATTTTAGATAGAAATGTATGTGGAGATAAGACGTCCGACACGGTGCATGGTTCACCTCGTCGCATCGATTCTAGTTTGGTAGAAATGTGTGAATAATATTGAAAACTTAAAAGTGATTTAATTAGATTTACGAATGTTGTAATTTTTTTACGCAAATAATGAAAAGTGAGATACATATGCCAGATTTTGTCAGAAGGATTTTTGTGTAAGCATATATTTCCCAATCGCGCGCAGAGACGTAAAATATTCGATTCGGTAACTCTATCGTAATGTGTTGACACCTGTACGTCTCTGACACTAGGACTATGATTTACGTGGAATCCACACATCCATACTCACCATGACACACACAAAGTGCACCTTTTTTCATCTATTTTGATTTTTATTTAACTTTAAAGTTTTACACGAAAGGATATGCTAATTTTTTTTAGCCACATAACTATAATATTAGTATGCAGGTGTATGTAAACATCACTAATTAACTGGTGAAAAACAAAAAAGATCGATCATAGTCTGGCATAAATAAGTATTGGTAAAAAAAAAAAAAAAGTTATTGGTGATAAAAATTAACTAAAAATTCTACATGAAAGTGTAAGAATTTGTAATGCTATTTTAATCTTCTTTTTTTTTTCAAAAGCATTCCATTAGTACTGTTAAGATTTAGTAAATTAGAATTCTTTCTTTTACATCTCAAATTATTTTTTCTTGTCAACGTAACACGAATTAGAATTCTGCATATTATTCTTATTAAAACAAAGTTGACCAAAAAAAATACACACTAAAGATTATGGAATACAAGTGAGACATCTCCTCTATTTGGATAAGTGTATCGAATTTTTAACTAGTAGCATGATGGATAGTATAGTAGAAACTTCAAATAAAAACAATAAATATTGTGAGATATATGTGTTACCGATAGAATCATTAAACCTTTTCTGATTAGTTTAACATGAATAATTGCATATAATTGCTCTATGCTCTAACCATGCATATCAATAAAGACATGCGACCTAATAAAATACAAATGAATCTATCTATCTAATTCATCAAATTAAAACTTTTAAGATACGAATTTCTACACAAACCTTCCCCAACTAGGTAAAGTAGCCACTATTGTCTCTTAAAGTGACATTAATGCATATTCTACAAAAGATAATGGATGCCCAACTATATATTATAAAAAACATAAGTGAAGCATTTTGAGACATAAAGGATGCAATATCTAGGGTTTTATTAATCAAACAAAAGAATCCAATGAGTTATGTGGTGAGCTTTTCTTCACCCATTTTATTTTAGTATATTATGTGGTTTACATTTCGGATAAGCAATTATATGCAGATTGACATCTACGCAAATATGTATAGCTAGATTTATGTGCAAGACATATATACAACATGCACTCTGACTTTGTTGGACTACATTTTTTTTTTAGTAAGAGTTGGTAAATTTAATCAATTAAAAAGGAATAAGTATATGTTATATCGTATAATTACTTTTCTTATAAGGACACAATAATAACTACTTAAATTTCCAAAACGTTTTAATTAATATACGTACATGTATAACAGTGACATAAACTAATGATGAGACAAAACCATCTAATTTTGTGATTTAATTTGTTTAATCAGTAGTACGCAAATCACACGAATTCTCAAACTTAATTAATCCGTAACGCATTTGATGACACAGTCACACAAAGACAAACCATCGAAACTGTGTCTGTGTTAATCGTGCACATTTGATTTTATTGTATTTATTTATTCATTGTCATTGAAATAAGAGAAATAATTGCTAGAAACTAGATTATATACACGTAACTCTCTTTATATATATGTAGCATTGCATGTCCTTTTCCGATTATAACGAGTTATTGTTTGTAAAATGAGCCGACTTCAAACGGAGAAAATGATTTTTAGATGATTTATTTGGAACTTTTAATATTCAATTATTCCCGCTAGAGATATATCTGAAAGATACATATAACAAAGAGAGAGTGTCACAATTCTTCGAAAACTTTATCGAAACAAAAAAGAGACAGTGAAGAAGACATTTGAAAATTTTAACCACTACATTGTTTTTCATAAATCAACATAATTTCTTCTCTGTTAGAAGACATTTTTCTTTTATATTATGAATTTTCTTGTGTAACATAGTAAGGGCACCATTGGTGGTATCTTAAAATGCTAAGATACCACAATTTTACAAAAGAAAGATCTTATATTAAATCTTTTCTTTGCAAAATTCTAAGATACCCCTATAATGTTGGTCTAAGTTTTTTGGATAGAACAATTGAAAGGTATATGAAGCGCCCAAAACAGAAATTCCAAGATTTTCTAGTTCTAATATACATGTTCTGGTTCATTTTTTTTTTCCATGGTAAATTTCTGATTCACTTTAACCACATATATATATATATAACTCTATATTTGTTAAGTAGGTCTAAATATCTGTTTTTTTTTTTTTTTTGGTGGAGATTGAAATCGATAATAGACAAGACATGTAACACATATTTTGTCCACCTTGATATTTTTTTTTTTTTTTTTTTTTTTGTCAATTTGTCCACCTTGAATATTTCAACTTATAATGTTAGTTTTTGAGATATGGGGTCCCAAGGTACGTAGGATTGAACCCAAATTGTTTAACTGTTGCTGCGAGGACGTGGGACTCAATCTGTCCACTTATGTTTCTTTCATTGATTTAAGATCTGGATGATTTGTGACCATGAGTCTTAAGCTGAGTAGGAATTATTAGGATTAGAAGTGGACATGCGTCACATTCCATACGTATATAACCCCATTTTCTCATTGCCATGACCATGAGTTAAATCCTTTTTTTTTTCTTTTTCAGTGGTTGGTCGGTCGAGTTGTCAAATTTCTACTATACATTAACCAAAAAAATATGCTACTATGATGATGAGGAGAGTCATGAGACGTAGACCACATATGTATATCACAACCTACCCATATAGACTCAGAATCGTAAATATCTTCTTGTAGTTTCCAGACTTCTCTTAATTAATTTCTAACCCAAAAAAAAAAAAAAAACTTCCTAACTCCTTTCATGATTGAGTGTGTGTTGCAATAGGCTAGTTCACTCTTTGTGGGTTTATAGACAAGTCCGCCGTTAAGATACAAGAAAACAAACGGAATTTTTTTTCTGACTCTGATGGGTTTGGTCACATATTAAAAAACGACAAATTCGATATGACTCTAGTTTTTCCAGATCCGACCTAATAAAACTGGATAGAGATTAAATGTTCTACAAACTTTTTATAGTTCAGTACAAATTCCATAACATTATTCCCTATTTCTCCCATTCATAGATTACAACAAGAAGCTAGTTTTGATCGTTTTCATTGCTAGGAAATGAGGTGAAATTAGTTACCTACTTAATCACACTTTTCATCAAGTTTTTTTAGTAGCCACAAGTTTTATTTAACCTAATATGATTGGTTTCACGATGTCATATAAACCGAATATAATATACATGTAGAATGTTTTATCCACTTACTTTAAGATAATGAATTCATGACAACCAATTGTTATGCCGAATCAAACCTGAATAATTAACGCTAACGTCACTTTAAAAATTTAGGAAAAAAAAAGAAAAGAAAAAAAAGAAATACAAAGGAAGAAAGCAAAAAACACTGAACAAATCCGAATAATATGCTATAAATACAAAGAACCTCTCACCACTTGGTTCTTAGGAAAAAGCACATTCTCTTAAGTGTTTCTCTCCTCTCTATTCCTAACACATTTCTCTTATACATATACAAACACTAATTTCACAATTCTTTTCTAATCATCAAAACCTACAATAACTCCAAAACTTTTGATTTTTTTTTTGTTTGTCCCAAAATCAAAAACAAAAACAAAAAAATATTTGAGATGGGACTAAGGATGTCAGAATCAGCTAAACCTTACTTTGCAATGGTCTGCCTTCAGTTCGGATACGCAGGTATGAACTTAGTAACTAAAGCCGTCCTTGACCGTGGTATGAGCCATTACGTTCTTGTTGCATACCGCAACGCTTTTGCCACTGCCGCTATCGCACCCTTTGCTCTTCTCTCCGAAAGGTACATACATGCAATTTTTTTTCCTAGAGATATCGATTCTCTAAAACAATAATTTTTTTCATTATTATTTTTAGCGTTTTAGTAATATATACACTATGAATTGGCGATTTTTGCAGGAAAGTGAGGTCAAAAATGACGTTTCCAATATTCATGCGAATATTTCTTCTTGCTCTTCTCGGGTTAGTAGTTTAGTTGGACCATTGATGACATCTAGAGATTTTGTTTCAATTATATTCAAGGCTAGCTAACATAGAAGGGTTTGATTCTAACAGGCCAGTGATTGATCAAAACTTATACTACATCGGTCTGAAACTCACTTCACCTACGTTTTCCTCCGCCGTGAGCAACATCGTGCCTGCGCTTACCATCATCCTTGCCACTATCTTCAGGTACATACAAAAGCAACGTTTTTATTATTTAAGTTTAACCAAAGAAATTAAACAAATGTTTATAATATTATATTTTGGTACGTGGATATGCACCAAATCAAAAGTAATGTATAGTGCAATTAGTGCATGACGATGTCATAAAATTTATGAGATACTGATATATGTTTTGAATGTACATATTTTATTTTAAAGAATGGAGAAAGTGGAGATGAGGAAAGTAAGATGCCTAGTAAAAGTGATGGGTACTTTAGTGACAGTCGTTGGATCCATATTGATGATATTCTACAAAGGTCCTTTCATCAATATCTTCCGATCTCACCTCACCACCGTCTCTTCGCCGCCCACGACTGACTATCTTAAGGCCGCCGTCTTCCTACTAATCGCCTCCCTCTCATGGGCTTCGTTCTTCGTTCTTCAGGTATATATATATTAATATATACCAATTACTGATCCAGTCTTAAAATAAAATTTTATTGTGCATGCATTAGATTATAGATGTATTATTATAAACGCCCAAGTATTAAAAATAAAAACGTTTTAAATTATTGTAGGTATAAAAGGATTTTAAATTTTCATGTTATATATATATATATTTAATTGATTAGGTTAACTGTATCTGAAATAGTTAATAGTTATAAAAATATGCTTAACAGTAAAACTGAACATGATTCGAAAAATTCACTTTTTGTGTGACTTTTTTTTTTCATAGCTAAAAATTTTGATCTAACGAATTAGACTGACGTTATATTTATGTTAGGCTGCGACTTTGAAGCAATACTCAGCCCATCTCTCGTTATCAACAATGGTGTGTTTCATGGGAACGTTACAGTCTTTAGCCTTGACCTTCATAATGGAACACAATCCTTCTGCTTTGAACATCGGTTTTGACATGAACCTTCTCGCTTCAGCCTATGCGGTCCGTCCTTAATTTCATGCCACTTTTGCATACAACACAGATTATATTACAAAATACTGATACTTATAGGGTGATTTGGTAACGATTACAGGGAATAATGTCGTCGAGCATAGCTTACTACGTTCAAGGACTTATGATGCAGCGAAAAGGACCGGTATTTGTCACTGCTTTTAACCCTCTCGTCGTCGTCATTGTCTCCATCATGAGCTTCTTCGTTCTCGGCCAAGGAATTTACCTTGGAGGGTACGTTAACAACAACCGGTTTATTATGATACATACTCGGTTTAGTCTTGGCTTTTGTCATGTTTTGTTCATTAACTAAACCGGTATTTTTTTATTCAGGATTATTGGAGTGGTTGTTTTGACGGTGGGAGTATACGCCGTGTTATGGGGCAAACATGTCGATGATGACGGCGAAGAAACACACCATCAGGAAGATCATAATGTCTTAGAAGCCGTCAAGTGTTGTAGTGGCAATAATGGTCTAACGATAATGCCGAAAATAGACGAAGCTGATGAGGAGGATGTAGAAACCGGAAAAGTTGCGGCGGAGCCGGTTCCCGGAGTGGTCGTGTTGGTTTTTTGTAGTGAAAATGTGGATAAACGTTTCACGACCTGATTAGATGGGTTTTTTTTTTTTTTTAGAGGCAAAAATAGGGGGAGAAAGAAAGAGTAACTTGTTTTTTTTTTATACTAGTAAGTTTGAATTCATATCCCCTGCTTCAATAGTTTTCTATACTTTTTTTTTTTTTTTTATCTAATAGTTTTGGGTTTCTTATACTGTAACCAAGGATTCACTGTAACATCGATTTTGATCGTTGACTAAGCTATTATGTGTATTAACCCCGTGTGAAAACACCACAGCTTCTTCTTACATACAAAAGACAATGGGGAATGCACATTCTCTGTTTTTTCTTTTTTTTTGTTATACAGATAGTGTTTCTTTTTCACATGAGTAATAGTATTTCTATTTTATATAATAATGGGTCGAATAAACAACCACTCACTACGCACTGCTAAGTCTGTAAGTAACATAGACACAGTGTAGATAAATAATAGATATCGTAACAAAACAGTTCAACTTCTACCGATGGGTGATTCTACAACGAGGTAAGGCCTACTATACTGCTTAAAAACTATTCTTGGCCCAGAGCCCACTAATTGAGCCTCTATCCAGTATCCGTCATATTGAAGAAATATAACTAGTTGAGAATAAAGGTTCATCAAGACGTATAAATGGAGTTTTCAAATGTATGATATGTGTGCTACCGGTAGACTATGCAGGTTAAGTTAGATTCTGCAAAGTAGCATCTTGGTTTGATGTCTTGGTCTAACTAAGATCGAGTAGAATTAAGAACTCTCTCGTTCTTCATCTTCGTTGAATGTAATGAGAGATAGAAAAGTCTTAATAAACTTCCTCGTCTTTCCATCATATATATTTGGTACCAACCTTTAATAGTAAAATTAGTAAGCTTGGGGGTTCCGAATATGTAAAAAAATTCCATTCTGCTCAAAACAAAAACATACATTTTCAGTTTACTTATATATAAACTATTAAATTGGGAGAGGTTTGGCCGGCCATTTATAACCCAAAGAAAATAGGAACAAAAAAGAAGATTTACAGTATAATTCATCTACCTTAGTTAGAAATAATAACACCTACATACATCTTTTATTGAACCAAATACTGAATCATTGAACTCTCTCACCTATAACACATAAATAAAATCACATAAATTGAATAAAAATTTACATCTCACCAAACACACCCACCAACCCGTTTGGTCCCACTAACCCTATAACATACAAATTACAATACAATACCAACTCTCTTCATCTCCTATCTCTTTACAAGACTCTTAACTATTTTTTTTCTTTCTTTTCTTAACAACTGAATGATTCTTTAATAGTCTATTATATTATCTCAAACCGACATGATACATATTGAACTAAAAATTCCTTAATACGTAAATATTTGTCTTAGTTACTAAAAAGTCTTAAATTGAAGTCACTTCTATTAATAAGCGAGTCTCAAATAAAATTTTTAAAAATCATCTATATCGCACGAAGCAGCAATGTGTACGTGGTCTCCGACCACACACTTACGGCACCAACCATCTTCTCTATTTCATGTGGTAGCCGATGAAAAAGGGTGACGTGTTTCTCTCACCAACCCCAAAACTATACCCTCCCACACCTTCTCCACTCGCTCTCTCGTAACGTTTGAGACCAACAATTTTAATCAGCCAAATTTTGTATTAGAAAAAAAGAAGATAAAGTACATTATATATATAGAGACTACAACCTTTCAACAAGTCCAAAATAAATAGTCAAGTTCTCAATTCTTGATTCTAGCCCTTTTTTGCAAGAGCATCAACCATTGTATATATTTGCACTTCCCTACTGATGAACGTAAACTGGAAAGAGTCTCCTGCAAGTGCTGAGCTAGCATGCATGTCCTCCAAATTAAGTCCATGAGACTATAATTAAAATTTATTGGTTATTACCATCGATCGGATGCATATACGTACAGTGTAGTAGAATTAACAGTTTGTTCAAAAAAAAAGAAGTAGAATTAATAACATTTTTATTTTTGACGTTGCAACTTATATGTGTTTGTATAATTATCTTTTACTTTACGTTATCGGTTTCACTGCATGCGAACCAAAGTTTTGTGAATTGGCGCAAGTCATCGTTCCAACACGTACTCAAATAATTATCATATAATAAGCATTTTATTAGTAGCGGATGGAAGAAATGAAGATTATAGGAAAGATAATAAACTAATAGTGGTGGACTGGTGGAGATAATTAATACAATGTGAATAGTGATCTAGTCTTTGATATAGTTTAAGAAATGAAGATATGTGATAATTCAAAACATAATTTGAATGCTCTTCACTTTTAATAGTGAAATTGCAAATTAATTTACGTTATTGTCAACATATATATATATCAAATTCCGTATTTTCTTAAAAGCAGCGTTTCTTAGTTTGAAATTTGAACACTAATACAGTAATGCTCACGGGCGGATCTAGAAAATTTGTTCAATGGGGGCAAAAATATAGTAAAAATACTATCAAATACTAAATTATAAAAGACATAAAATTGTCATGTAAAAACTTTAAAACATATTACAAAACCACTCAGACGCTCATTTAACAATTGAAACCTTTTTACCACATTTTCATTTGTGACAGATTCAAATAATTAAAAACAAAAAAACATGTTATGAATTAAAAATTTAGAAAATTTTGAATTTATAGACTTATATTTTAAAATTTATTAATTTAAAATTTTTGAATTATGTAACAAACTTCCATAAAAGCTTAACCATAGAATAAACATATAAACAATTATCACTGCAAAAACTAATATAGTCATGTATAACATAAAAACCTATATAATGTTTTCCAGGAAACATAGTTATAAGTTTGAACTGATTAAATAAAATTAATTGACTAAAAAATAATGCCTATATAATAGAAACGATTGTAAAAAGAGCAGGAAAATAAACTCACAAATTGATAGTTGTTGATTTGTTGTCACACAAAAAAACCAAATGACTAAAGAAGAAGAAAATAACAAAAAGTTAGGTATAGATTAGTAAGTCTTTAATTTATATATTAATATATATTTTTTGGTACATGGATTAATGGACTTTCCAAGAAAAAAGATGAAAAGTAGTTTTTTTGGTGGGGACAGATTTTGTTTTCTAATAATATTTAATGATTTTTTAATATTTTTTTTTTTTGCTGGTGGCAGCTGCCCCCACCATCTTGGCTGTGGGTCCGCCCCTGGTAATGCTTAACATTAAACGAAAAAAAACTGCTCTATAACCTTTCACATTGTGTATATGGATTTGTAAAAAAAGCAAACAACTTCTCATAAGACTATTTTAGTTTAACACCCTAACAAATAAATCCAGGGTATGTGCAATGTTATAATATAAATAGAGTAACAAAAACAAAATAGGGGAAAAAGAATAAATAATTTACCAAGATGAAAAAGGATAGAAAAAGAGAGAGTAATTGAAAATTACAGAAATATATAATCAACTATAATCAAATTTAGGGAAGATTTATTAAAAAACACAGCAATATATTTGTATATGCACTATTCACCTAAATCTATGTAAAGGAAAAGCTTTTTGAAAACAAATCCAGCTCTAGTAAATGTGTTTTTTTTTTACCTCAACTGCCAAAGTAACTAAACCACAGTGAAATACAAAGTAATGATTTTTAAATTTCCTCGAGGGTGTATTATAATCAGTCAAAACCTCAAATTAAATTTAGTTATACACGTAATTAAGTTTTAGCAATTTTAATTAAAGTTAAATCCAAAGTGATTGTTTGATAACTTTGTCCACCAACTTCCCCCTACTTCATCATCAATAATATTATCCAAAAGTAATTGTTTGCTATATACGTATAAATTATATATGTTATATAACTTATATTATTATTTTTTAAAAAGGAAAAAAGGAAAAAGGTTGGTTCACCAACCCCCTCCCTAATATAAATCAAAGTCTCGACCACTCCTCCTATCTAGAATTCTACAAGTGAATTCGATTTTTACATTACTTTTTTTTTTTTTTTTGGTTTTGCCTTAAAATAATCGAGTTCATCATTTTATAAGAAAAAACAATAATAATAATATAAAGTCCATGTCGTGGTTTCTGATAGCGGCAGCGGCAATCGTCGCCGTCGTAGCTTACAAGCTGATCCAACGGCTGAGATTCAAGTTACCACCCGGTCCACGCCCCAAGCCGATCTTCGGTAACCTCTACGACATAAAACCGGTCCGGTTCAGATGTTACTACGAGTGGGCTCAATCATATGGACCAATCATATCGGTCTGGATCGGTTCGATTTTAAACGTCGTTGTATCTAGTGCGGAGCTAGCGAAAGAAGTCTTGAAAGAGCAAGACCAGAAACTCGCCGACCGGCACCGGAACAGATCCACGGAATCATTCAGCCGCGGCGGTCAGGATCTTATATGGGCGGATTACGGTCCTCACTACGTCAAGGTGAGAAAAGTTTGCACTCTTGAGCTCTTCACACCTAAACGACTCGAGTCTCTCAGACCTATCCGTGAAGATGAAGTCACCGCCATGGTCGAATCAGTCTTCAATGACTATAACCTTCCTGGTACGTATCGTTCTTTTCTTTTTTCAGGTCAATTTTTTTATATACATGAAAACATTATCTGCCATTAGAAGTTTATCCATAAAAAGTATCTCAAAAGAGGTAAAGAATAGAAGGGTATTTTGAATACGACTTGTGTCCGTCCAAATGCTCTGGCTAAGAAGATTCGATTTTATTCAAAATCGGTAAGAATAAAATTTTACTCAAAATCGTAATTTTTGTTCTTTGGAAACAACGAGATTTGATATCAAAGAGAGAAAAAAAGAGAGAGAGAGGTTGATGCTGCTAGATTTGTCTTTTAGTTCAAATTAAGGCAAGACAAGCCACGCGTTGCCTTTACTCTTTACTCTTCTTCTTTAGCGTCAGACATTTATTAATCTAGTAGATTGCACAGTACATATACTAAGATTTGACAAACATGTTTATGTCCTCTTTCAACGTCAAATTAATGTTTTTGTTCGACAAAGTCATAACCCATTCTAAAACTAGGTGGGGGTATTGAATGAGTGAACTAAAGAAAAGAATTTAACGAAAATTCATACCCATACTACCAATAGGCTGAGAGCATGTTATTTAGAGAAAGAAAACAGTGTGATGATTTTCTTATTTTTAAATACATGTTTGTTAGGAGATTAGCATAAATTTGGTGTATAATATTTGCAATTTTTTTTTAAAGATTTATGATTATTTAGCTCACTCAATAAAAGTTTATGTTAATTAATCCAAATGGTGAACAAAAACAAAATATATATATAGTCCAACTACCATAATGTTTTTGACTTAATAATTCTGACTTTATTATTCTCAGAAAACAGAACAAAAGGTTTACAGCTGAGGAAGTACTTAGGAGCGGTTGCGTTCAACAACATAACGCGACTAGCATTTGGGAAGCGTTTTATGGACGCGGAAGGTGTGGTGGACGAGCAAGGGCTTGAGTTCAAGGCCATAGTATCCAACGGTCTGAAGATAGGTGCTTCACTGTCGATAGCTGAACACATCGAGTGGCTCCGGTGGTTGTGTCCGGCCGATGAGAAGTCGTTTGCTGAGCATGGTGCTCGTCGCGACCGCCTCACGCGAGCAATCATGGAGGAGCACACTTTGGCCCGTGAAAAGTCTAGCGGAACGAAACAGCATTTCGTTGACGCGTTGCTTACTTTGAAAGATCAGTATGATCTTAGTGATGATACTATCATTGGCCTTCTTTGGGTGCGTTTTAGTGTTCGCAATAACCATTTTAGACCCTTGGATTTCTTGTGACTCACGTTTGGTAAATGGTGTGTGTTCGCAGGATATGATCACGGCAGGGATGGACACGACAGCGATTACAGCTGAATGGGGGATGGCTGAAATGATCAAGAATCCGGAAGTGCAACAAAAGGTGCAAGAAGAGTTTGACCGAGTGGTTGGACTTGATCGGATCTTAACTGAGCAAGATTTCTCCCGCTTACCTTACTTGCAATGTGTGGTGAAAGAGTCATTCAGGCTGCACCCTCCGACGCCTCTAATGCTCCCTCACCGTAGCAACGCAGACGTCAAGATCGGAGGCTACGACATTCCCAAAGGATCAAACGTCCATGTGAATGTTTGGGCGGTGGCTAGAGACCCCGCCGTATGGAAAGATCCATTGGAGTTTAGACCAGAGAGATTCTTGGAAGAAGATGTTGACATGAAGGGACATGACTTTAGGCTGCTTCCGTTTGGAGCAGGACGACGGGTTTGTCCCGGTGCACAACTTGGTATCAACTTGGTGACTTCGATGATGAGTCATTTGCTTCACCATTTTGTTTGGACACCGCCTCAAGGGACTAAACCGGAAGAGATTGATATGTCCGAAAACCCCGGACTCGTTACTTACATGCGTACCCCTGTTCAAGCGGTTGCAACGCCACGGTTGCCTTCGGACCTGTACAAACGCGTGCCTTACTATATGTAAAGATCTCTCTGATCTATCTTTAATTTGTTGCTGCTGCTCTTGATTGTTTTTGTAGACATATTTCTTTCTGGTGTACCATCGAAAACTTTTGGTGAAGATTGGTTGCGTCAATTGTTTCAAGTATAAGCAAAAAAACCATCTTCTTCTTTCACTAGGTTTACAATTTTGAATCGACTGGATGTTTTTTTTATGGGAAATATAGGAAGAACCAGGAAAGAAATTTGTAGGACATACGAACAAGTTTCTTGATTACATTAACTTCAGGTTTTGCCTATAGCATATCAGACACACACACACATTTGTAATCAAGTTATCTCAGACTATAATTATTTTCATAGCATTTGTAATCATAATATGCATCAGTCGTTTGTTTTTTTTTTTACCTTTGAACAAGTGAATTTCAAGAAGAGGTTTCCTTAAACTCTTGCAACTGTTTGAAGTTCATCCATGGCTTCACCCACACTTTGGCTTCGAAATTCTTCATCTGATCACCTTCTTTTGCTTCTAGGGTTAAGTGGTACATCGTTCCTGCAACTACCTGCTCTCTTGCTTTTACAATCTTCTTGAACTCAAGAATCTTGTTCTGTACTTGTCCGGAAAAAAAACACAAAAAACAAATCAGACAAAGATTCATAGGATCCATAATCAGATCGAAACAGAGGATTCAACAAAACCTGTTGTTTATTATGCTCTTGAATGGCAAATCGAGCAAGACTCTCGATCTCTCCACTGTTCTGATTTCCTCGGAAATCATGAACACCACCTAGCTTCATCGTTTCTGCTGTTCTTTTCTCTTCTGATCTGCAAATCGCTAATTGAATTGTGCCACAGAGAAGAAGGGTAACGATCCATAACGCCTTTGAATTCATATTTAAGGGAAACTTGTTATGATTCTTACCAATTCAGATTCACAAATTTTGGCCTTGTCGGTATCTTTACGTGTCTTGGCGCTTAAGGTATGAAAGTGACAAGTCAAGGAACCAATTACACGTGTCTTAACTTGAGCGGCTGAGCGTTCCCTTCGTTAAATGAAAAAGTTAAAAGTCAAAGAGATGAGAAATAACTAAAAACGGCAGGAAACGTGGGGATTACATTTATTTGAGAGCGTTTCAAACACATGAAAACGGTATGCATTCTACGAGGTTAAAGTTGAAACTGCGAAATTGGGGATCTCGTCGTCGGCATCACTCGATCGGCTTCTCTGTTCCTCCGGTGGAAAAAATGGCGATGGAAGTTGTTATGCCAAACACGTGCATCAGAGGATGTTGCAGCAGTGCATCTATTCCTCTTCATCTCTCTTCCTCCTCGTTCACTCTTCTCTCCCCCATCGCTAAAGGTACTGTTTCGTCTCTTCCCCAAACTTTTTCTCTCTTTCTTGTTCACTTCTTTCGATTGAATTCGATTTCTCTGGAGAACTCTTCAGGATCAGAGAGTGTGGTTTACGAAGCGATTCTCGACGGACGCAAAGTAGCAGCGAAGAAGCCTATATTGTCTACTTCCGATGACCTCGACAAGTTCCACAGGAATTTGCAGCTCTTATGGTCTCTATCTCTTGTTACATTTTAAATTTCTTAACTGAATACATTTGCAAAATGTTGATTTTTTGGATTTGGTAAAGCAATCTAGATCATCCGGGTGTGGCTAAGCTAGTGGCAGCTCACGCGAAGCCTCCCAATTACATGTTTTTCTTCGAGTTCTACGAGTCAGGGACCTTAGCTGACAAGTTACACGTCGAGGAGTGGTCACCGAGTATTGATCAAGTGTTAATGATCACGCTTCACTTGGGTATATGACTCTACTTGTCTCAAAGGAACGTTCTTTTTGGCCACTAATGTCTGACTTTGACGATTTCTTGTGATGGATCTTTCAATGGATACTTAATTTTATTATATGATTCTGGAGGTTTCTGCTTTTTCAGCTAAGGCATTGCAATATCTTCACAACAACGGAATTGTTCATAGAGATGTGAAACCAGCAAATATTCTTGTAATGCTCTTCTTCTATCATCTAGATTACCTATCTTCTTATGTGATTTTTCCATTAGAATAGGTACTTCTTCTCTGAGATTTTGTGTGAAGCTTAACTGAGCATTATTGATGCAGCTTGACGAGAGGTTTTCTCCATATCTGGCTGACTTTGGTTTAGCAGAATACAAGAAGAATTTGCTCGAAGTTAATCTGCAGAACTGGAGATCGTCTGGAAAGCCAACTGGTGGATTCCACAAAAAGAACATGGTCGGAACACTTATTTACATGGCCCCTGAAATACTAAGGAAAGAGATGTATACTGAGAAATCAGATATTTATAGCTTTGGGATTTTGATCAAGTAAGGATGATCTCTGTGTAGAAATTGTCAAGTTTCTTCCTAGTCTTTTCTTACATTCATATCTCCTTCGTATATTTTAATTTGTTTGGAGTATGTTTGCCTTTCTTTCCTGTAAGATTTCTTTGGTTATGAATTGTTATTCCATCTTACATTGCAGTGAGCTTTTAACTGGAGTTGTTCCATATACTGATCTTCGCGCAGAAGCTCAGGTAAAAATGTCTTTCCTCATTTTGCATTCTGACATGACCATCTCTGCCAGAACCCTTTATATACGATCTACTGTCTTTATTTTTGTATATCAGGCTCCTGAGTTGCATTCATTTTACTATTCTATATAGCTTAGACTTGGTGAGCGCAATTCTGAGGGTCATATAGTCAATTAAATTTAGATGTATACTTCAAGGACATATAAATGCATTCCTGTTCTTTTCATTCGTAACACATAATGTACCCTGTGAAAACCTGGATGGCAGGCTCACACTGTTTTAGAGATGAATTACACAGAACAGCAACTTACAGCTGCCATTGTGTCTTCTGGTCTCCGACCTGCTCTTGCTGAAAGTGGATTGCACGCCCCAAAGAGTTTATTGTCTTTGATACAAAAGTGTTGGGAAGCGGATCCTTCTAAGCGACCTTCTTTGGACAATGTGGTTTTGGAGCTAGAATCAATTTGGGAACAAGAGAGAGGAAAGCAAGGTCATCTCAGTGAGAATTTCTTTAATTCCCAGAGTGATACAGATGGGGACACCACTAAAACTTCTGGAGATTACAGAGAGACCATTAATTGGTCTAGTCAAGGGGAGTGTTTATCCAAGAAATCGTCTGTTTTCCATGTCTTTGATGTGAAATTATGGTCTAGTTCAACAGATGACCCTTCAAGATATGTACCTATTATTTCTTGTGGGGCTTTTGCAACATGTGGAAGAAGAGAATCCATGGAAGATACACACTTCCTCATGCCTCACATGTGTAGTGAGGAAAACATCCATTTATTTGCCATCTTTGATGGTCACAGAGGTATACCAACTGCCATTTTAACCGAGGAAATATTGAAATCAAAACTTTTGTGTGCCCTCTCTCTTTTTACTCCAGATCCGTTAGTTATCCATCATATGGTATATAAAATAGCATCCTGTTCGACATGCAGGTGCCGCAGCTGCTGAATTTTCTGCTCAAGTTTTGCCAGGACTAGTTCAAAGCCTATGTTCCACAAGGTTAATGCTCAGCTCAAGCTTTCCCTAATCTTCAGCATGGTTTTATCTAAATCCATTGGTATGTCTCATTTTCAGCGCTGGCGAGGCATTGTCACAAGCATTTGTTAAGACAGATTTAGCTTTCAGACAAGAACTTGATTCCCATCGGGAATCAAAAAGGGTGAGTCAGAAAGACTGGCATCCTGGTTGTACTGCTATAGCCTCTCTCCTAGTAGAGAATAAGCTTTTTGTTGCGAATGTTGGTGACTCCAGGGCAATTTTATGCCGCGCGGGCCACCCTTTTGCTCTGAGTAAGGTGAGATAAGACGACCATACTGAAAGTGTGCTAAGTTTATATTCTATTAATGTCCTCTTTACCACCTCCTGCGTAAATCAACTTCTGCAATGGTACTCAGGCACATCTTGCAACCTGTATTGATGAAAGGAATCGTGTGATTCGGGAAGGTGGGCATATTGAATGGTTGGTTGACACATGGAGAGTTGCTCCTGCTGGCCTTCAGGTTTGGTCGTTATTAGAATTCCTTAAAGGATAGCTGACCTTAGAGGAACATGATGTTGGTCTATTTTTTGAAAGTCAATTATTTCTGCTTTGTAATAGGTTACCCGGTCGATAGGAGATGATGACCTGAAGCCAGCTGTAACAGCAGAACCAGAGATTAGTGAGACAGTTCTATCAGCTGATGATGAGTTCTTGGTAATTGTATCTTACTTTCGTGTTATATATGTGAAACTTTGGCTGTTCTATTAGACGGTTGAGAAAAATAATAGGTTAAATGTGTTAGGTAATGGCGAGCGACGGGCTCTGGGATGTTTTGAACGATGAGGAAGTTATTGGTATAATCAGGGATACTGTAAAAGAACCTTCAATGTGTTCAAAGAGACTAGCAACCGAGGCTGCAGCACGTGGTAGTGCCGATAACATCACAGTCATTGTAATCTTTCTACGGCCAGTGTCTACAGCTGAAAGGATCTACTAGTAGCCAATTCTTGCATAGCATTATTCAACATGCAATTTCTTTACATATAATTAATTCCTCTATGTTAACAAAATTCCACATTCGGCACTGAAGCTTATGTTATTGCCCCACAGTATTATATTTGCACTCAACCAGAAAGTACATAGAACATGTAAAACTACAAGGAAACTTAACTTGAGTGTATATACTCCTGATTACATCAGTTACATTATAATGATTATTTTTTTGTATAAAAATATATGGTACTTAATGTTTCAGAATAACATGATACAGTAGGGGGTCAGAAAGAAGAAAAATAAGAAGTATTGGAGTGGACGGCTTACTCTGCTCGTCTCATAATCCATATGCTTTCTAAGGTATTAATAGTTAGCCTACAGCTTGCACTATGGTCATCTTGGCAGTAATGCACACTTGTACCTATATATAAACACCGGAAAGTTAACCTTATGAGATTTTATCTCTTTGGTTGTCGTTTGCCTGTCTTCTATTTATTGATTGCCTCAACTTCCGCAGGGGGATCTTTATCTTAGCATGGACCCTTTGCTCAGTGTGTCTTGCAAAAGTGTTTTGAAGCTCTCCAGGAACATATCCCATTCAACTGTTGTCATATCCACGAAAGAAACACCTTTTGAATCATCAAGGTTTGCACAAATCGGTGGGATCTTGCTCCTCACGTTGCAATTTTCTTGCTTGCCTCCTCTCTTCTTTTCTTTTGCACTTTTCTCATGATGAGTAGTCCACTGGTTTTGTGAAGACAACATCGAAGCAGTTACACTGGTAGGAATGGTGTTTGCACGTGGCCCTCTTGGGACCAAAGGTGGTTTAGATACATGAAATACCTCTGAAATCTCCGCTTCACATGGGGTATCTCCACCATCAAACATAAACATTCCACACTCTAGCTCCGTGTTCACTTCAATTCCTTCGTAACTATCGTCGCTGACTTTGCCAGTCTTGCCAAGAACACTTGCTTTCGCTTTGGTGCAGAGGGTCTCTAAAAGACTGAAACTCTCTTCACCCCTGGAGAAATCTCTAGTCATCTTCTCGCCTATCTCTGCGAGACAGAGCCCTGCAGCCGCAGCGTGTTTTAAGAAAACCGTGCAGACGATAAGGACCCTTATGGCAGATTCTGGCAAAGAGTGTAGTTCAGTTCTTAGAAGTTCTGCATCTTTGAAAGGGTCTAGATTGGATATGTACTGCAGCTCATCAGCAGTAAATGGAACCAAAGCTTGAGGCCAGTTTAGCCACTCAAAGTAAGGATCATCTAGGAATTCAGGGAGGCAGAGACCATGATCAATAGGCACAAGCTCAGCGGTCCCAAGTCGATTATAACACTCTTTTTTGTCACATCTCTTCACTAGCATATTTCCAGCATGTCTGTCAAGGTTCAGGACTCTTACATCAAGTATTCCAATCCTATGAACCGAGGTAACCGTGAAGCTTCCTGGACCCAATTCTCCCGCATCATAATCATGACCCACAAATCGCTGCAAGGAAGCGACCTTATAGGGCATGGAGGAGAAAGAGAAGGCGTCACTGACATGAAATGGGACATGTGAGATACTAACCAAAGCTGTTGGTGGAACACCAGAGAAGCCTTGGTAATCCAAAAGGTAAGCAGCTAATTCTCGGATACCCGTTTCACCAACAGGAATTGAATGTTTCATTCCCGGTTGCCCGAGCATCAAATTTCCAGACTTTTTAGGATTGTTAAAGGCCAAAGGCTCTTCATCAACCGGTTTAGCCACAGCAATGTTATGTCCTTTTCCAGTTTGCAAGAGATAAGCACCTCCCATGCCACTTGGTAAAAGCAAAGGCTGAGCTCCAGAAACCATAGCCATAGTCACCTCAGCCACAAGGGCACGAACCATGGGTACTCTCTGTCCACCAAGAATCTCAATCCGTGGAGCCGTGGTTGCTTTGAGATCTTCCTCCATATTAGCAGACGCAGCTATAGAGAAGCAAGGAGAGGAAACACTCCGATGGATGTTGTCATCTTCAACCGAATGATTAAAGGATTGCGCGAGGAAGTTGAAGTCAAGGTTGGTTAGGGATTGAAGTCTGCACCTTTGAGAGGATCGGTTGAAGTAAGGAAACTGGTCACTGAAAGGATCAATAGCCACGGCCATATCCGGGATCAATGTGGGCTTGCAGGTGATGATTATGGTCGTAGCCAAGCAATTCATGCCAAATCAAACTTTTGGCACTCCTATTTTATATTTACACAAACTCTAAATAAAAAAAATTTGTTTTTTTTTTTGTATTCAAAAACCTACAAATCAACTTGGATCTATATACAGCCACAAGATGGTGTGTCCTTTGCTTCGGTTGAATCCATTGTGCCCTTTAAGTATTCGCTCCTCCAACCATGAATCGCCGCAAAATTCTGCAAAACAGAAATAAGAAAGAAGATGGTTCACATGGAAGTCTTTTATTTATTAAAGAATCATCTAAGAAGAGAAGATAGCTTGCAGAAGAATCAAACGGACGAACCCTGAATACGGATGAAGGCATTCAGGTATAGAGACGGAGAAAGATTGAAAAACAGAGAGGAGCGTCAGAGAGACACCGACACTGTCACCGGAAAAAAATTCTGTCCTTTTTTTCCTGAGACTCCCCTCTTTCGAACGATACTTCTTTCTCCTTTCCTTTTTTTTTTTCTTTTTCTTGTTTCCTTTTTTTCTCTTTCTTCCCACCCTTTTCCTCTAAATCTATTTGTATTATTTTTGCTATAAATGTCTCTCTTCTTTCTTCTACGTTTCTGATTTTCCCGCGATTTTCGGTTGAGGACAAAATTAAGAGTTTTGCTAATTTGCTAAAAATAATCCACAAACAAAAGAAACTTAAAACGCTACGTTCTAAGGCCTAAGCTATGGCGTTTGTAACGAAAATTACGGATTTTATTTTGGACAGGAACAACAAATACAGAGTTTGATGTCATATGGACAATAAAGTTGAGAGCTTGTAAACAACATTAATAGCTAATAAACAACATTTGTGGTGTGGAACCAGATAGGAACTCATAATACTTATTGGTGCTTCATGGGTTTGGCTTTGTTGAACCATTGCCTATAACTTCTCCTTGGTTCTTGCTGTTTTCTTCACCAGCAGCATTAGCAGGAACAGATCTTCCACTGCTCGAAACAAGGTTCTTAATCGTTGATTTCAGGTCTGTGTCCTTCATTAGTGAGTCCAACGTCACGTGTACGCCTATATGCACCACAAAACAGTTCGCATCTCAATTTAAGCTACAAGGGACTGTAATAGTTTGGAGGGTTTCTATGTTAGTACTACTTACGGTATCTCCAGTAATGTTTAGGGTTCGTTGGATCATTGATCGTCTCCTCTGTTGCAGGACGATTAGTATAATCCTCTTTCAGAGCCATCATATCCTAATTGTGCCAGGGGAAAAACAAAAACCACAAATCGTTATTGTGCCTGATAAAAAGTTCTAATAAATTTGAGAAATCAGACTGGTGATGATTACCTGAAGAGGGAAAATAGCCCACATTGATGGAGCTTCAACATGTTGCCTCAGAACGAAATGAGTTATCTCTGGAACACACTGACTTGGAGGGATTTCATCTACACCAATCACTTCCTTGAAGTAATGTTGTCTTCTCTCTTCGTCCTCTTCCCACCAAGCCCGGAGCGTAGAGCAGTCATGGCATGATGGGGCACACACCTGAATTATGAAAGACATAATGCCATGGATCACTAACCATACATATTTTTCAGGCAATGAATGGGAGGAAGCTATATAAGTGAAGACAGGACTCTGAGTAAAATATATCTAACCGTCATATAACCATAATTAGATGGAATCCCAAACTTCACATCGGACTCACTCGGCATGCGCTGGATCCGAAGGCCAACCAACCCCAGTTCTTGCATAACCTGAGTAACTATTAATTTTAGCGTATGCTTCTACACAAGTTGTAAAAAGAAGTTAGATGAACCAAGAGCAAGGAAAACAGAGCACACATACAGGATGCACACAAGATGGAATGAGACCCAGGTCCTCCCCACAGGCCAGCATGTTAGATGAATTTAACAGAGCAGGCAAGGTTTTCAAAGCATTTTTCCTCCATAGATCCTCTTGGCGTTGGAAATAGTAGTCATAGTATAGTCTCTTCAGAACATTTTTGCTGTTTCAGAAAACCCTAGTCAGATTTTCCCCGATTAATGAAAAGTAGAAAAATACAGCACGATATAAGAGCAAAAGAGGATCTGTGTAAATGACTAAATGTTCATGAGCAGTATAAAATCAAAGAAACAAGAGAGACTTCTTGATTTAGGCAGTATACTACCATGTTTGGCAAAAGGTTTTGGAAATACCTGTGATCATCCAAATCCTGGAAGCTTGAAGTATCCTCAAGATTAAAGCGAGGATAGAATTTTCTTGCATCTTCTGGATCTTTGATCAGAACAACATTCTAGGAACACAAATTCAACAGAAATAAACAATAGCGAACAGTTGGCTCGAGAAAGGCATATATTGGACAGAGTCACTTTGTGGTGAACAAGGAAAAGAAATCTAGAAGCGCTTAAGATGCAAGTTTACCCGTAAAATGTCAAAGACATCACGACGAACTTTGTCCTCATTTTCTAGCAACAAAGACTTCTCAGCTAATGACTTCAGCTTTGCTGCAATCTTCTTCTCTGTGTTGCAGTCTTCCTTGAACTAGAGTAGAACGAAAGGAAACAAACAGGAAAGTTACCAAAACGTTTTGACAGAAGGAAGATAAGACTTGGTTTTCCAAAGGGTTATGGAATATATAATGTGGTTCTCCAAAGGAAAACGAACTCCAGATGAGGAATTTACTGACCTCATACAAATCCTTCTGAGTTTCATTTAGAAAGTTTGACGCAATAAAAGGCCAAAAATCTCCAAATTTCTCCTGAAGGACCAATGACATTAATCAACAGAAAGGTACGGATATATTATGAGGTAATGGCTGTAACTTGAAAACTTACAACTTGCTAAGCTGCGTAGAAAGCAGATCATAACAAGTGTAATAAAAAACTAACCTCAAGAAACTTCTTCTGCACATAGGGATTGGTTAATCGGTCAAAATCCCATATGCCCTCCTTTTCCAACTCTTCCTGCACCAGAAGCAGTTTTATCATTTCTTTTAGCTTTAAATTCATTCATTTGCAGCCATAAGCTTTTTAAAAGTAAATCTCAGAGCCAAGTTTTTTTTGAACAAGCATGTGGCTTGTGTACCTGACTTAACGGAATAGATGGACGGAACTTCCCCACCAAACCAGTCATAGCATGAGCTGGAAGCTCCCAGATTCTGAAGAATCCTAATATATGATCAATCCTATACGCTGTGAAATATTTTCCCATCTGCAAAGCAAGTATGAAATATTGTTAGCCTCCAGATCTTCAGAAGGCAGTAATTGGTAATGACACTAATGCAAACCTGTGTTAGGCGAGCACGCCACCAAGCATAGTTGTCTTTTGACATTTCCTCCCAGTTATAAGTAGGAAACCCCCAGTTTTGACCATTTTTGTCAAAATAGTCTGGGGGTGCTCCAGTTGACGTATTCATGCGAAATAGATTCCTGTAAACCCACGTATCAACACTGTTTCTGTCAACACCAATAGGTAGGTCTCCTTTCAGCACGACACCTCTCTTCCTTGCATACTCTGCTGCTTCTGACAACTTTTGAAAATGGAACAATCACACACTTTTAGATGAAACATCCACAAACCGACTTCACTTACAAAAATGGAATAGAAGTTGATGAAATACAGAACACACTCACTTGTACGTGTAAATGGTACTGAATGTAGTAGTGGAAGCATATGGTGTTATAGTGCAAGCTTTCCTTGGATATCAATTTTTCAAGCTGTAGCATTATGGTATTTGGAGATGTGAGAAATTACTGAAACTATCTAGATGATATACATCGGAAAGCTTGAAGTAATTCAATCACTAAACTTGAAAAAGATAATACCTTGTCTTCTGAGTAGTCAGAAAAAGTCCCCCATTGACTATGATCTGACGTCTCAAAAAAGTCACGGAGAAAGCAGAAAGCCGCATATGGTTTTAACCATCCCTTTCCAAGGTAGAAAACTCAGTAAGCCAAATGAAAAGCTTAAGCGAGCCTTTGAAGGCATAAGTATACAGGCGTAAGACAAAATCAGACTGAAGCATACCTCGTTCTCCGAGAAGAATTTCTGGAAAGAGCTTGAGTTCAACGTCTGGTCTTTCTCTAGGTCAAAGATCTTCTTGGCAATTGAGAGCTTAGTTTCCATGGTAGCCTCATAATCAACATCCTACAAGTAATAATCTTTGAAAGATCAAATTACACACGTACTCTGACAGTGACAAACTAACAAATGCTGATACAAACACAACTGTTTAAAAATACCATATTCACTTTCTCTGGTGCTATCTTTTTCAAGAATACAAGAGTCTCGAGTAAAAAAGACTGAAAAACTATGAAAGGTCTAACAAGGGACTGATTACCATCTTGTCCAGTTGCTTCTTTGCCTTCTGAATTTCTTCCTGAAAGTGAAAGGAAACGAAAAAGATCAGCTAATTTATTTCTTAAGAGACTGGTTCGCCCAGGCTACATTAAGTATACTAACTTACCTTGATACCTTCTGGCAAAAATTCAGAGAGAGCCTGTACTCTAAGATATAATGGATGCAATGCAAACACAGACAACGAGCTGCAAGAGAAGGAAAAATCCGAAAGATGAAAGAACAAAAAGAATGAATCAAACAGTTCAAAATTGATCTTCACCAGAGGCTCACGCTCAGACACTAATGATCAACCAAATATAGGGAACACAAGGTCCCAAAAAACAAATTAAGCAAAAAATGAACTTCTGGAACATTTTTATTCATAACTACAGTAGTCAAGAGAGAATAAGAACAGAACTTCTGGAATATTTGTTCCATCTGATAAGTGAGTGACAGCACCAACCCTTTATTGAACTTGTGCAAAACTAACATAGATGCAGTAATCATACCTGTAGGGATACGAGTCCCACCACATCTTATGCACGGATGTGTCATTTACTGGTAAAAGTTGTACTAGATGCAACCCGGAATCTACAGCCCAGTCAACCAGCAACTTCAGATCGAGAAATTCCCCCACACCAACATCATCTTCTGACCTAACAGAAAACATAGGAACTGCAACACCAGCACCCCTCCATGGCATTGCCTACACGTAAAATTAAATACTTTAAAGACAACACTGATTGTGTCACGTCAGGAGGTAGTTCATAGCTTCTCTCTGTTACTTACTCGAAACAACCCATCTGACATGACAATGTATTCCTGTTTACTACCGATGGAGTGAAGAGACAACTCCCGATTCCCACCAGATTCAAAACCTATGTTACCTTCCTTCTGCACTTTACAGTATCTATATGTGAAATAACAGTTAAGAACTCAGCACGAAGAAAGTATATCAAAAGTGAACAACAAATTCATCTGAAAGAGAATAAAGAAAGGATATTTGATAGGAAAGTCTGCTTTAGGGATCAAGCAGTCTGCTTCCCATATGGAATCATCGACATAGTTGAGTCTAAGTCCATTTTCAACTTTCCATTTCCCCAACTTTGCTGGGGTGCCTAGAACATATACCTGTACATACCACAATCAAGGACAAAAAATTATGGTTACCAGACTATACATCAGACTCAAACATGACAATAAGAAAAACCTTAAGATCTTCGAGAAAGGCTTACCAATGTTCCCTCTTTAATATCTGGACAACAGATTTTGAATTGAACAACAACTGAATCTATATACATGGTAAAGTCAAAGACCCCAAAAGTTAGCCAAGAGATCGATCACAAACTAGAGAATCTCAGAGACAATGGTGTGATAGATTCAAAAAGAAAATAGTACCATCTTGATCCGACTTATTCTCAAAGACCCCTAGAGGTTTTTCTACTTTCACTTCGAAATTGTGGTGGAATATAACATCTTTAAAGGCGCTTCTAAATGGAAGAGCTTGATCCCCAGTCTGAAATTATAGGAACAGAACATCTCAAGGAAAAATGATAAGCAACAAGAAACAATCATAACAGCCAACAAAGCATTTTCAAATTTCCCTAAAAATCAGATCACAAAACTTGTATAATCCGCTCGAGAAATGGCATAAAACCCAAACCTGCCAGAGGTCACGAAGCTGAACAGACTCTCCACCAGTCAATGTCTCAGGCACCACGAGTTTCCTCTTCATCCCAAACTCCGACCTTAGCACATTTTTCGAGTCATCCACCACGTAGTAACAATAGTCACAGCTAAACCCAGGTGGAACCGAGACAGAGCCACTCCAGATGAGCTGATCATCCTGCTGGGATGGCTTTAGCAGCAAACCTTTCTTCACATTCCCTGAACCAAGTCCAGGAGCCGAGCCACAGACCAGCAGGCTCTCTCCCCAGTGAGTGAAATACGGTATCGAGAAGCTAAGGCTAACCATAGGTTTACTCGACTTGCTAGTGCTCAACGAGAGCGATCCCAGATTCATCATTCTCTAAACAACAACAGCAAAAAGAAGAAGAAAAATCAAAACTTTAGCAAAACCCAAATCACAATCACATAATCCACTAACTTGGCCGACGGAGAGTAACTCAAGAAGCACAAATTAAAAGTAGAAAATCAACAAATCAGTAGCACGCAAGCCATTAGAGTAAATCGAAAAGCACGGAAGAGAGAGGTAGTGAAGTAAAGAAATTGGAAACTGATGATCACCTTTGCTTGTTCAAACCGTAAGTGAATCTACACACGAGTCTCGAGAGTCGAGAGTGAGGTGAAACTAAAAGTACTGTACTATATATGGGAACTAATGATTTCAGTTTGGTGTATTCATTATACGCAATCAAAAAAGTCTTTTTCTGGAAGATATTTTTTTGCTTTCGTTCAATCACTCTGCACCGTTAGTTTATCGAAGCACGAGCCTCCCTCTTCTCTTTTTCTTATTATTTTTAATAGTGACTAAGAAGAGGCAACAAGAAGATCACGAGATAGATCGCGCAAGAGTGTCCAGACATTTTCCTTCATTTATTTATCGATCTACTAAAAGAAAAATCTACTTCAACCAAACTAAAGTGACATACAGTATTTAACAAAGCATATAGAAAACGATGAATTTGTTTTACAGACACTGAAAATCTACAATTACAGTTTTCCATTATTTATATTGATAAAAGAGAGTGAGGGGGTGAGAGAGGGAAGCACAAGGAAGACGCAGAAACATAAGCATAGTGTAAGTTGAGAGAGGTCAAAGTGAGACCAAAAGATTTGTTTTTAGCTCTCACTTTTAGTAATCGAAAGGCCATCCACTGTATCCCATATATGATTGTTGATGTTGCTGTTGATGGTAGTTATGGTTCTCATCGGTTGTGTCCGAGTTTCTTGTGCCTCCACGGTTTTGAGTGGAGCTCGAGCTTGAACCCGATGAACGAAATGGCCACAAGGAAGAGAATGGATTCCTTCTTTCGTTGCCGTTCTCACGACTGCTACTAGAGCTATTACTACTACTATTTCTGTAGTTTCTTGTGGTGGTTCTGTTTTGACTGCTTGAAGGTCCTCTAGCTGATGGTAGCTCTTGGCGACAGACCGGGCATGAATTGTGCTGAACCAGCCACGGGACGATGCAGTCAGAATGATAGATGTGGTTACATGGCATCTGTTTTGCTTCTGATCCCAATTCAAATTCGTCTTTGCAAACAGGACAATTTGAGTCTGACGACCTAAGATGCCTCTGCGCGATCTTGATGGTTGGCAATGCATCTATTGATGATCTAGGTGCTGGTGGTGGACCTCGGCGAGTAGTGCCAGCTGAAAGCTGCTCGAACAATTCTTCAAGACCGGGACCAAAGAAGTAGTCACCAGTGTTACCACGTGTGATGCCAATGCCAGGTGAGCCGCCATTGAAGAGGGCTTCCACTGCATTGTCTCCAGATAGTCTATAAGGGACCTGACCACCAAAGATCAATAAAGGAGCCAGGCCAGGAAAGTTCTCAGGACCTGAACTGATGGTTCTTCCTCTGATTTCTCTGTCATGGTTTCTTTCGGCTAAGCGGTTCCTCATAAAGGCAGAAAACGCATCCATGAGATCAAAAGTTGGATCACGTTCTACAACATCCCTGTGAGCTCTAAACATATCAAATGGGCTGGTTTGAGCCATATCAAGTTCTTCAACAAATCCTCCTCCACAATAAGAACATACAGGCTCTTGGCCATGAAGCCGGACAGCACGCTGGCATCTGTGACACCAGTGGGTATTTCGACTGCTTGACATCCTTAGCTTCTCACTCTTCTATCCTTCTGTGAGCTCAAACAATACCACAAAAATGCAATCCTCTCCTGAAGCCCTTAGAAAAAGCTTTAGCTTATTTGCCAGGTCTCAGTCATAATCCTGCAAAAGAAAGTATAAGTTGATAATCACTTATTTACAGTCTTTCCAATTAGGAAAGCCAAAGACTACAGGAAAAATCGCGCTAAATGCACATTACAAGATTTAATTAAAGGTCATACTTCAGTAAATAGAGTAGAAAACTCTACAACATAGGTTGCAACTTCCACCTGTAAAGAATACCAAAATCCAGAGATGAAATTGAAGTGTTTGCTTCAACAATATATAGCCTAGGTTTGAATCTTCAAACTCTCATCAAAGCTAGAGCTTATACTAGTAGTTATAATACATATAACTTAATCACTAATGGTTAGGCACTAAAAAACTCCAGGAGCTAATTAACACACAAAGTTATAAACTTTGACGGAATATGCTTATAGACAATATAGGGCAACCCCAAAAAAGCTAAGACCAAATAATATGAAGTCAGCGAGTCTAGATGATTCAGTCATCTCGTCGTAGCTACAATTTCTAACTAAGACTATTTTCTCGAATGAGAGAAAGAATAAAGTCGGAATTTTCAGATGCTCATCATAACTATCAAGTTAAAGACGAAAAGACAATATCAAATATTGAAAATCACTAAAGAAAAGGGCCAAAAGGCTTCATAAAGCAGAGCTAAGCTAAGCAAGACGAAATTGAAGGCATAATTAAAAGCAAAAAAAGAGAATTGATTCAACGCAGTAGTGATCCAACACATAAACGAGAAAAATAATAATATCAGGGAAAACAAAACCTAAGATGCAGACTAAAAGACATGGATAAGTTTGGTTAAACGTCGAGCTGAAAGAAAGAAGAATACCTCGTCATTAAGAATTATGGATCTAAAGGAGAAAGGAACCCTAGCGATGAGGATTTGGGGGAAGAAGACGTACTACAAGAGTAACAACAACCACTACTACTCCGACTCTAGAAGAATCTCTCTCTCTCTCTCTCTCTCTCTCTCTCTCTCTCTCTCTCTCTCTATCTCCGTGTTACTTTCACAGTCTCTCTCTGCGAGCTCGCACTATGCCACGTGTTATCGACTAATGTATTTGAGTCTTTTTTTTAGTCAACCCAAAAGTCTTGCTCAGTTTTTATCAGTTACAAATATTATGGGCCTTGGGCTTATTATAACTTTTTCGGACAAAATATAGGACTCATTTCAGATGTGGCCTGTTAGGAGGTAGAAGCATGAGATGATCTGCCTTATGTTGGACAATGATAGGCCTTGATAACTTTAGGCTTTTGGTAAAGGATAAGAGCATTTCATACAACGTGAATCCAAATTAGATTACGATCAAGGAAGTAGATACATGTTTAGAATTGGTAATGGTGAAATGGCTTTATATAACAAAAAACCAAAAAGAAACAGCTCATGTTGTTCAGTTTGTCTCATGGATTGGACTCATTCGTAAACGTTATTTTCATTTCAGTTATACATAAACACGTATTGTATAAATCGTAGTATTAAACTATAAAATTAAAAAAAAAAAAAAAAAAAAAAGAGAGGTAACGAGAGATGGAGAACGGTTAATGTAAAACTGTATCAGACAACGACTTTAAACTACAGAGTAGAAGAAGTACTCCCCTTCACGTTCACCACAATCACATTGATTGATAGTTTCTCTTTTTGGTGAAAACATCATGTAGTTGTGTTCTGACCTTTCAACTGAGACGTTGGCATTTCAAGACAAAGATTCCACCAACTGTATTATCAAATTTATATATCACGACTCCGCTACTCTCTCTCAAACCCATACATCTTTCCTAAATTTCTTCAATTTTACTAGTCATGAGAACAGCAGGGCACGAACGAAAATGGCTTTTACAGAGTTGGCTACGTGCGTTTATATTACTAAGTTAAATAAAATAGACTTTGCTTATCATTTTGGTCGTCTGTGGTTGTGTATATACGTATATGCAGATTGGTTTTTGTTTTCTTCCAGTTCCACATAAGAGACCATGTATTATACTATTGTTAGTCTAACTTCAGTGGATTTAAATTTCAAAGAGTATATTTTTTATATATAACATGGCAGCTGCGTTTATCATACATATGATTATGATTTGATATTATATATCTTGATTACATACTTGACAGAACTAATATGTCGTTTATCAAATTTGATTTCATTTTCTTTTCAACTGAGATTGACAGTTTTATATATAAAGCAATAGTTAATTTGATAGACCTTTTTTGGTACCATCTGTAAACTTATTGATGATCAAACTATATATATATATATATATATATATGATTCTGCATGCATGATGTGGATTTTGGTATATGATGCATATAGTATTCATCGTAACCTACGTACTGGCACGAATCATTTCATTTGCTATACAAATTTTTTGGAATGATCAAAATATAAATGAACCGTTGGAGTCAACAACTACTTCGACCCCATCATCTTTATGCACACACTTGGACAATACATTGATTTTGATTATAAAGATTACAAAAGAAAGTTTGGTACGTTGCAACTATCCATTTAAATCAAACATAAAGGGGTTACCTTTTTTCCTATCATAAAAACAATTATTTAAAGTCTCTTTTTCTCAACCTACCAAGTGATAGATTCCATGGATAAGAAAATGTAAGAATGATAATTATAGAATCAATACAATACATGCATGTTCTATAATTCCAATTCCCTTTATCAATAATTGTGCTACCTTCAATCCAAAAATAATAATAATACTATATTTGGTATCTAGCATTTTGTCTATGTTTACCAACCATAGTCGAATATATATCATGTAAATCATATATCCAAAAAAAAATAAAAATCAACGTAGTAAATTATTTGGTCAATAATTCAATAATTGAATATATTATTCTTAATTTTATTGTCATCAGCAAATATATTTTTATATGTCTATTCAGTATTCATAACATTATTATTTTCTTCAAAATGTAAATGGAAGGCTTTTCCTTAAACGGCTATCAAAATTGGTGGCTATTACACTAGCTTAAATATAATATTAAGAGACAAAAGTGGTGGGATTAAAGGTTTATTGTCATAAACAAGAGAAAAAGGACATAATGAATCATGAATTCATGATCAGTATTTTTAAAAAATAAAATGAAAGAGATGGGTTATGAAAGATTGAGGATAATTAGTTTTAGATAAACACGAAAAGAAAACAAAATTATTCTTTGCTTAAACCTTTTATACAAAGTGGGGACTAAAACGAAATGGTCGTTAAAGAATCATAATTACATCCAACAAACACAATTAAACCACGGCGCGTAGTGTTTTAAAGAGAGAGAGCGCGCGTCGTCACTTTCCAGCAAACAAGAGGCGGACCAGACTGTGTCGAATTATAAAACGTTTCTTTTCTTTTTTATTTCTTCTTCTTCTTCTCTTTAACGATGATGATGGCGTGAAAGAAAGAAAGAGAAAAGAGAAGAGAAATGATGATCAGTCAAGCTAGCTGTTTTTGGGAAGAGAGACTAAAGAATCAGAAGACCAGAGGTCTGTGTCTGTGTCTCTCTCTCCCCCTCTCTTTACTTCTGCATCTTTGGAGCGTTGCTTCTATCTTGACGCTTTTTTCACAAAACTTTCAAGACTTACTACTTAAAGACACTTCTCTGTTTTTCTTTCTTCTTTCTCTCTGTTTCTGTGGCTGGCTTATGTAAGAACAAGTGTTTTTTTGAAACAATGTTTGTAGTATCGATTCTTGTTTTGCATTTTGCATGAGTTAGATCATTCTTGCATCTCTAATCTAATATGACAAATTATTTTCTATCATCTGTTCATGGTTCTTGCATCTTTTTATAATCCATTGAGCTAAAATTGATCTGAAATTAAGTTATCATCTAGTTTAAGATTAGTGCAAGTTCCATTTATAGATTTTTTTCTTGGCTGCAAGCATTTGCTGGGTTTAACAGTGATTTCTTGAACGTTTCTTTTAATAATAAGAAATAAAAAGACAAAACAAAAAAATCAATAGTTGCAGTCACGAGAATGCTTGGTTTTCAGAATTGATGATTATAAGAAGACATGTTAGTTTAATTGTTCTTTGTTCTTTTTGTAAGCAGACAAGATCGTGACAATGACTAAACTATATCCCAAAAAGACTGAAGAAAAGAGAGTTGTGAACTCTGAAGAAGAAGCATTTGTTGAACCGATTTCAGCAGATGTGAGCTTTGCTTCTAATCATTTCCCATCATACAAGCTAGGACCTGACGATCAGATTGTTGATGAACCTGAGGAAGATCAAAAAGCTCCATCTGTGAAAGATGTAGTTGATAAGGAGACCGGAGATTTGTCAGATCAGCACAAGCAGCTTTCAGTTCGTGACCTCGCTTGCAAATTCGACAAGAATCTAGCTGCAGCTTCTAAATTAGTTGACGAGGTGTCCACTCTATGTGTCTGTGTTTTTAGTCTTTAGATGAATGGTCTAAAAAAAAAACAGAATACCAGATGATTAACATATTCTGCTTCTTTGGTGGAATGTTTAGGCAAAGTTGAATGAGGTGACTTCTTTGGAAGGACATGTTATGCTAAAGAAACTTAGGGATGCTTTAGAAACCGTGAGAGGTCGAATGGATGGGCGTAACAGGGAAGAAGTGGAAAAAGCTATCTCCATGGTTAGCTTCTGTTACCTACAGTTTGTTTGCACTGTCTTGCTACCGTATCCACTTCTTTGGGGACTTGAATCAACTGTGAAGGGTGTAAATATATTTTGTATGTGTCTTGCAGGTTGAGGCACTAGCCGTAAAGTTAACTCAGAATGAAGGTGAGTTAATACAAGATAAGTTTGAAGTGAAGAAACTGGCAAGCTTCCTCAAGAAGGTCTGTTCCACTGCGTTGTACTTTTTTTGCTTTTCATAAACATACATCTAAAAATATTGCTAGACATTTGTGGACTCAAGTCTCTTCTAGCTTGGTCACTTCCTTTAACACTCAAAGTAAGCATTGTGTTTTCAGGCTTCAGAAGATGCAAAGAAGTTAGTAAACCAAGAAAAGTCATTTGCTTGTGCTGAAATAGATAGTGCACGGGCTCTTGTGATGAGACTTGGAGGAACATTTCAAGAACAAGAGCTTTGTTCTAAAGCTTCCCGAGATCAGGGACCGGTATGTATCAGTAATCCTTTACATATGTTCTGTTTTGGCATAGAAGGAGAACGGTTCTGAATCAAACTTATGATCTGTCTCACAGAATGTGGAGAAATTGGTTGAGGAGGTTCAGGAGGCTAGACGAATCAAACAGATGCATAAACCAACCAAGGTTCAACTCCATTTCTCTGCTCTAAATAAATGTCTATTATTTATTAGTCATCTTTCTGACTATAGAATCCAAATGTTCAAATTACTTCATGATTTTGATGGGCGACATCTTAAGATATAAACTGAATGCTTTATAATGTAGGTTCTCGGTATGCAACATGAGCTTTATGATTTAAAGAGTCAAATCCGAGAGAAGTCTGCATATTCCGTGAAAATTCAAAGAGAGGTATATTTTGTGTGTTGCATACTTCTTGTTATTTCTTTATTATCAACAAACCTGTTTTTCTCTAAAAAAACCAAAAAATGTTGATAGATAGCAATAATCAAGAGAGCCGAGGGGTCCAAGTCTTGTCCATATGTTCTGGATGGTGCACAAAGTCTTGGCTCATGCCTAAGAATCCGTGCCTCCCCAGACAATGGTGTAGATATTTCCAAATGTTCAATCCAGTGGTACCGTGCAGCATCTGAGTCTAGTCGAAGAGAAGCTATATCTGGTACTTGGCATTCTCTCTTTGCTATGTAAATAGTTAAATATTAAAGATTCATTCACATATTTGGCGAATTCTTATCATGTATTATCAAGTTTGGTATTTATGAGGGTCCGTTGTAGTAACTTATAGCTTTTAGCTTGAACTGTTCACATTTTTCAAATCTCAGGTGCCAATTGGTCGGTGTATGCTCCAGAACCATTCGATGTCGGGCGAGTAATACAAGCAGATATTCTTTCAAACGGCCAGAAATTCACAGTTACAACCGATGGTCCAATTAATACTGGTTGGTGTTACGAGAACTAGTTTGCTATTATTAAGAAATGAAGTATTACGAATGGCTAATTGAATGACAATATCTACAGCTTCTGGCTTGCAGTCACGCGTTGAATCACTCCTGCGCAAATCTAACAGTGAATTCACTGTATGTTTACAACTTTCCTTTTCTACATGGAAGAATATATAATATTGCATGAAACAGTTCTTAATTAGTTCTTGCTCTAATATATCTAGACATCTTGAACTTCTCCTCAGGTGGTTATATCACAGATGAATGGACAAGACCATGCATCAAGATCCCATGTATTTACTGTTGGAAAGGCGAGGATAAAGCTGTCCCGAGGATGGATCACAAAGGCCAGAGAAATATATTCAACATCCATGCAGGTAATCTAGAGCCTGTGATAGTGTTGCTTTATTCACTCCCTTTGCTCTTCCTGTTAGCTTTATTGAAGTTTCTTCCTTTCAAGTTTAAATGGTTTGGTAACATTTCAGCTCTGTGGAGTGAGAGGCAATGCTAATGCTCCTGCAAAGGCATTGTTCTGGCAACTAAGAAAGGGCTCAACTTTCTTGCTAACTTTCGAGTCAGAGCAAGAACGTAATGTAGCCATTGTTCTTGCCCGTAAATACGCAGATGATTGCAATGTGAGTAAAACTTCCCAGAATAATAATCCATTTTTCGTTTACCGGTTCTGTCTTCTCTTGTTTTGCGTTTCCCTTTTAAAATGAAGTTACTCCATTAGATAGTTCTGGTGTGAGGCAACCATTTTGAATCAATTTCACACCCTGCAGGTCACTCTGGTTGGACCAGATGATTGATGGAAAATGAAAGAATTAACCTTGGTCAACATCGACTGCTATGTGTCCGTCCGTGTGGTTGAAAGAAGAAACACAGTGTTGCTGCATAGTTTTAGGCAGAAAACACAATTTTGTGTTATTGGCATGATCACTATGATTGTGGTGGTTGGCTTTCTTTCTGATTTGATTTTTTTGGTTTGTTTGTTTGATTGGTTTAGTTTTGTTTGGTCCCAGCTTTTTGCCACTTAGATTTTTTTTTTTTTTTTTTTTTTTGGAGTGTGATGAGATTGTTAATCCAAGATTTGTTTGTATGTAATAACAGAACAGTGTTTCATTCAGTACTACAATCTACTTTTCATTCTTAATTTACTGTTAATAAACTTGAGGGATAAATTCTTTTAATAAAATTGGGATATCTCATGTATTTAACTTTGCATTATCTGACGATGCAGAATTATCCAAATGTCAATAGAAAGAAACTTGTATGGTGTTTTGGACATAAATTATGGATACTTTTTGGTCCTAGAAAAAAAGAATTGATACTTTAAGCAAAGCCAAACTTTTAACATATAGAAGAAAGATGATCATTTCCGACCATAGTTGTCCGAAGTTTTTTTGTTTCTCTTTTGCTCTCTCTGTTTCACACTTCAGTCCATCGTCAAAACAAGATTCAAAGTTCCAAACTTTTGTTTCTGTCGTAAGTCCGAATCCAAAATCAATGGGGAAAATGCTCGTTGAAATCTGTTTGATATCAGCTCGAGGGCTCCGTGTGGGAATCGGAATCGGATCCTCTCTACTGAAACATCAGTGGTACGCTGTTGGGTGGCTTAATCCAGAAGACAAGTACTGCACTGCAATCGATGCTTCGAGATCAGACAATCCTGTTTGGAGAACAAAGTTTGCTACTTTACTCGATGACTCCGCGATTCAAGATTCCAAGTCGGTTTTGCACGTCGAGGTTTATAGCAGAGAGCCCTTATTCTTGAGGAAGAGGCTTCATGGCTCTGCTACTGTTTCCCTGAAGGAGTTTCTGACCAAGTATAAGCAACAACAGGGGTCTTCGAAAGCTGTAATTGAAGAAACTGGAAGCTATCAGCTCAGGAAGCAGAACTCGAGCAAGCCTCAAGGTTTTATTGATGTTTCCATCCGTATATCTGCAGAGCAAGAAGACTTTGGGGTTTTTACAGGTAATGTCTCCTAATCATAATACTGTAGTGGAATCAATCAATCTGCTTTTGTTTTGTACTTCTTTGGTTTTGTTTGCTGTAACTCAAATTCTTGTAGAACCTGACACTTGGTAGTTGGTATCCCGAAGATCCCATTTTCTGTCTTAAGTCTTAACGTTTCAAGATGGGTTTGTCTGGAAAAGAGAACTCATGGATGTTTCTTCTGTTCTATTGCGCAGGGGATTTTGGAGGAGTCATGCTCTCGAACAACTCCGATTACAACACTTCAGGACAAGATTACATGGCTGGTTCATCGCAGCAACCATTTGCTCCATTGAACCAGCCAAACAATTCGAACCCATTCTCAGATCCACCATATAGCCAGTACTCATCAATGCCTAACCCTCCTATGAACAACACCAACCCACAAATGCAACAACCTTACTATCCTCCACCAATGCAGCCACCACCACCAATGAACTCAGGGTACATGCCAACATACATCCCAAAATCAGAGAATGTTACTAACATACCATCATCGTCATCATCTGGAGGTGCACCAGGTGGAGCAGGAAGAGGATATGCAAGGCCTGGGCCAGGGTTTGCTGCAGGATTGGGAGCTGGTGCAGTAGTTGGAGCTGGTGCAAGTTTGTATGGGGGCGGGTATATGTCAGGATTGGACATACCTTCGACCTTACCTCACCCAAGTGGTTCCATTTCCATCGATCCTCCATTTTGATGCAGAAACTGTTTGTTTCAATGGCTGCATTGTGAGATTACCTAAAACACTGTAGATTGTTCGTATATGATATGATGAGATCTCAGATCCATGAAACATATAAATTTGGAGGCCTTTGGTTTCCCAGGAATTCAATGAAACTGTTTTTTTTCCGTTGTTATTACTCTTTGTGTGATGTTATTAGAAAATATACATAACAGTGTTTAGAATCAAACTGTTGCGGATGAATCTTGCTATGTAGATATGTACATCGTCCCAATCAATATGCAGGTCCTTCACTCGAAATAGCAATATGCAAGAATGCAATATTATGCACTCTCACTAAATCTATTTACATAGACATGATTATGTACAGAGGCTTAGAGGAGTGACGGGAGTATGAATCTGACTTATTCTGTGCGGTTATCCGTCTTTAGAAAGTGGAAGTATTCTAGCTGTCCCATCTCTCCCCCGTTCACCGGATCAAAGCTGCATCTGTAGAAACTGCGAGCCCATGAAAACACGAGTGAGCACTAAGCAGAGATCTGAGGGTGATTTTCATGTATGCACAACTAGTGAATTGGTGGTGGTGAGAGAACAGCAAATTTGATATATTCTCAGAGACATCAGAATGGGTTATTATACCTTCCATCCATTCCGATAATAGCAACCGTGTTGTGACTGCCAAATGCTGCGAAGAATTGTGTGACTTCTGATACATGGAACTGTGCATATGACCATTCCGAGCTGAAATACTTTGGCAGAACACCTGCAACAAGAGTCTACATGTTAGGTAAGAAGGAGGGAATGAATTGTAAGGTTTTACAGTAGCAGTCCAAAAACTAGTCCTCCAAACTCTATATGAACGGGAGAGATATTCAATTTTTGCTTACCTCTCATAAACGACAATGACGAACCAGGATTGGTACCAGTCGTTGGAGAAACAAGGCCTTGCAGAGAATTAGAATAAGTTTGTTGTGTCAGGAGAGCATTATTTTCAGTGGAATAAGAATCCTCCCCAACTACCCTAACTCTAAGAGAGAAAATGTGAACAGTCCCCTTGTCGCTTGATACTGCCAGCCATTGCACATTTGGTGAAAGTGCAATACTATAGATATCTGCTCTGTCCACTCCTCTTCGTACCTGTAAAGAAGCAGCATTGGATTGTGCATGCATTAGTAACGAGCATCAAAGTGACATCTGCTTTGTAATTAAATTCTATTAACCAGTTTCATTAACAGAGGAATGGGGCTTCACTTATGCAAACTTTTAAACAAAAAAAAGCCATAAAGCAGGTTTGTCAGTAACTCATAAGTCAGAAAAGGTATTTGTTCACCATCTGATTTTGACACTGTTCTCTTGATCTATGAGATTGCAAAACAAATGATGTAGTGATCAATATGATATATAAGTCAATGCATTCAGAAAGGAGAAATGAGTATTCATACTCACCTCTTGCAAACGAGTTCCGTCCATGGTATTGAAGATTCTAATCAGTGTGCCCTTTGTACTGGCAGTTGCGAGCAACAAACCATCCAATGTCAAGGTCATGCACGCAATACTGGAATCATGAGCATTTATGATTTGCACCATGTTAAGCCCAAAATGTTCAACTCGAATCTCTCCTCGATGAAGACCAGGGCAAGCCAGCACAGATGTATTAGAATGATGAGAAAGGCAACATAATCCTCTTGGATTTGCTTGAGTTTCAATCTGATGAAGAAGTCTTAGGTCCATAAAATTGTAAACATATATCTTATGTTCAAGAACAACAACAATCCGATCCCTTCTTAGTTTCACTGAGCGAATTTCAGACCTAAATGAAAACTCACTTATGCAACGGCTCTGATGATCATCCCAAATTAGAACTTTGTTTGAAGGGTACTGAGAGTTAGGTCCACCACCAACAAGCGCCAATATATTGCTTCGGAAAAGCATCTCTACAATTTTAAACCCCCCATTCTTCAGCTCACGCCTGAAAGTTTCCTTGAAAGGTTCACAGTTATATATACGGAAACCATGACTTGTTCCAGCAGCAAAACAACTGGAATCCTGGTTCCAAGACACAGAGACCAAACCAGCTTCCTCGTTTTCATTAGATTCTGATTCTGGAACCCCAAAAGAGCCAGAAGTGCTGTTAGTGCGAGGGTCATGGCTACCATAACCACCTGGTTGCAGGATTCCTTGGGAATTTGAAACAGTTGAACTCATTTTTTCCGAGCAGTTGAGCTATTTTATACCAAAACCAATAACCACGAAAGCTAAGCAGAGGTTACCCCTGCAAGATCAAGATACACCCAGCAGAAAAGCTTAAGACTGATCAATCCCAGGAAAACGAACGACTGGACCTGAAAGATGGTAAATGTAAAATTTTTAAGTAACGCTAATACATAGCTCCAATTATCCAAACCAAAACCATAGCAAATACAATGCAGCAACGAAAGATTCAGGCATACTTATAACACATAATCAATAGGATCATCAAATTGTTTTCACATAATTTGATAGCCTGCCATGTTCACATTCGCTATAGTCAACTATATCATAATAAGAGCTCCAAAAAGCAGCTCATGTAGGAGCTATAAAGTGATGATTCCACCATGATCGCACCACATTAACCTGGAAATTCTATTTTGCAGTGCTTACTCCTAAAAAAAAAAAAAGTGAATTCGAAATTCGTACACAATACATCAACATTCACAAACACTACCGCATACGAGCTCATATCCAGATCAAACAATTAACAGCAAAACTGAAAGTAGGATAAATAAAAACACATACGCGATCCTTGAATCAAAACATTAGCAAAAAGGAGAGAGAGACGAATCCTCACCAATCGCAAAACGAATCAACGCGACGAGTAGTAACACGAGATCTACGATGAAATATTTTTGCTTATTGAATCTCCAAGCTTCAATCTCAGCGACGAACACGCTCCAGAGCTCTGCAGCTGATTTTTCCTCTATACCGGTAAGTTTATCTTTCTCCAAATTCAATTCTCCGGTTTTTTTTTTTTGGGATTTATTTATTTAGTCGGTTAACAAACAACAACAAAAAAAAACAATAATGGGCTAAATTTATTGTCCAAGTGGGCCGCCAGCTATTGGCTTTCTTCAGTTTTACCATCCTCTAAAGTTCACGTGTCTACAGCCGTATTTTACAAAAACAAAACTCGTGTCGTTTTCATTTGGGTGATGAAGGCGTCGTGCCGTTTTTCGAATAGTAACTAGGTAAATATAGGAATACCAAAAATGGAATATTCACTTTGGAGACAAACCGATCCATATTTGGAAAAAAGTGATTTGGCTATGAGATTAGTGAGAGCCCCAATAACACTCGCTCACTTTGTTCAATGTGGACAACATAACTTAAAGAAAGATAAAAAACCACAGTCTCCGAGAGAAGGAGACATTGGACCAATTATCACTTGATTCTGTTTTGAATTAAAGTTGAAATTGATCTCATTTAGTAACTATATATAGTACATTACTACTATTATCTCTTGGATTGTTTATGTTATATGTTTTTTATATAGTTGCAAATTTACTAATTACTAAATTAGCAACTTGTTGACAAACCTCGACTTTTTCAAGTACAGTACAGCTTGTGTTTTCATGGTATCATCAGTTAGAATTATTTGTCTTGTATTCTTATTTTCATTGTCGCTAATGAACCCCCTAATCTTTACTTAATGTTTTAGTTCATTGTCTATTTATGTTTCTATTTCTACTTTCTCTCAAAATTCGCATATTAACTTCATATGTATATTGCAATATAGTTTGTAAAGTTTATATTGTGATAAATTATCTGAAAAACATATATAAACTTCTTACAAGGATAATAACTAGCTAGTACTTTTCGGAGACCACTCACCAAGAATTTGGGAAAATTACATGCAGAAACGTGATGGGTTTCAGGAAATTTATAGGGAAAGTGAAAACCATTGTACGTAAAAAGATGAAACATTTTGTCGGTAACCACCGGCCTGACCTAAGATAATTTATAAACCCTAGTTCATTTATATTGTTTATTTTTTTATTACTTCGAACAAATAATGTATTGTATGCTTTTCCTATTTAATATAGTACTAATTAGTACTTTGATCACATGATAATAATTTTTTCCATATATATCCACTTGCTACGTTTCCATATATATCTGCATTATTGCAGGCAAATACATGTACCACACAAAATATACCTTTGAGATCACGCACGGGTCGATACTTTTTTTTTTCTATGATTGCTTAGTTATAATAATATAAATCCAAATGGTTGCAAATTTTATATTCTACTATCGGATTTAATAATATATATATTATATGATGTAACGACTCGACCGATATCCACATAATTACTCTAATATATTTTGGCATAATCGGTTCTATGCGTACGTACTGTTCAGATAAATTAAAAACTCAAGAAATCTGTAGTCCAGTACTGTATATAATTACAAAACGTGAACACTTTGAAAGAAACACACAACAAAATATTAATTTCAAAATGTAAATATATCGTTTTCTAATCAAATTAAGGACTATGTAAAAGTGGTGAACCATGCATGGCCCCATTTCCAAACATCGGTAATATACAAAAATAACAATTAACAAGTACAAAAATCATACTTATATTTTGCAAAATACGAATGAGGCATACAATAGTACGATACAAATTAAGATACTATATATATTATACCTCTTAGTTAAGCCATCAAATAATATGGGGAGGAAAAGTATATTGTAGACATGTTACTTCATTGTCTAAACACAATTAAGATCTGCCTAAGAGTGGATATACATATCGTTCAAAAAAATGCTTTTACTTTTTAAGTTTTAAATATGACTATAAATTTACCTTTACTGCAACCCTAGTGATTAGTGGCTAGACTGATCTCAAGCACGTGGACACGGCTCAAGTCCTGAAGCATATGTTCATATACGATCTTTGGATTCATTTGAGATATATATGTCTCAACGGCGTAGAAAAAAAAAGCAAATCCAAAATCAGTTGGAATCAATACGTGTCTAGATGCAAATCTATATATAATAACAGAGATCATGATGAGAAAAATTGTAGAAAAAGAAGGAGCTCCCTTCAGTCCAAACACAGATAAAGAAGGATCAAAAATATCTCCCGCATCATTCACACAGTCACTGCGGTTTAAAATCTATCTTTTTTCTACCACGAGTGTTTGGATGGATGAGTCGGCAGATATTTCTACCCTCTTCTTTGTCTATCCATGACTGGACTGAAAGAATCTCCTTCTGTATCTATCTGTTTTAGTTTGATCTCCATTCATATAATATTATACACTTTTGAAACAATGAAGGGCCACACTTATTTAAAGTAAGTTGTGTTCAGTTGATTCTACAGAAGGTTACATAGGCATGGGATATAGTTTCAAACACATGCACTTATTGCTTTTATATATAATGGGCCATCAACGTAACAACAAGACAAATGTGACCAAGACAACTTCCTATGTACTTATGTGAACATTTACTTTGAAATGTCATTGCATGTACTTATATATATATATGCATCAGTAGTGAATTAGAATGTCGACTAATTTAGCAGGTATTAATATATCTATATATGTATATTTAGTATATACGAACTAAAACTTACAAGGGTTTGGAAGCCGAGTGTGATTTATCATAAAGAAGCAAGCTTTACTGTAGAAGTAAAAGACCACTGATGGGTCTTATCAAGAAGAGGCTACCAAGAGAGAGAGACAAAGGACGAACTGTTCATCAAAACATTGAAATCATAAAAACATTATTTATGTTTTTTTCTTCTTAAAAAAATTGAAATTAATTGGTTTGCGAGTGATGTAAGCCCCTGTGCAGATGAACAGTACCCATATTAATAACAACATTAATAATAGCTACTTGAGTAAACACATACCTAAATTAATCAGACAGGTGCAAATCATGTATGTAAAGATTCCACCATAGTCATTGCAAATCATGAGAAAATAAAATAAGATGATATGTAGAAAGACTAAACAAACCAAAAAAGATATTGAAAGACTAAACAAACCTAATCACTTAAACAATACAAGCTTCGGACCAAGAGATATTCAGGATTTTTTCATGAGATCTCAGTTTCTAGAGGTTTTGCGCAAGAGATTGAATCCCAAAATCAGAGAAATTGCATATACATGCCTCAGAATTAGACAAGAGGGAAAACCCTACAAAAGTAGAGATGTGTAAAGCATAATCTTTTTGTGGACAGGGGAAAGAGAGATAACTAATTAAGATCTGAATGAAGCAAGCCACAAAATGATAAGAAATTATCACAAGACAAGGAGAAAAAACCCTAAAATCAGAGAACTGAGAAATCTTATCTGTTATTGTGGTTGAGAGATTAGATCTCAAGCAAGTCAAAACTGATTGTAGATGTGATAATAGACAAGAGAAATTAAACCCTTACATGGTTCTTGAAGTTTCACACTCAGATTTCTGAGCTGTCTGAAAACCCTAGCTAGCTAGCTCTTCTTTTTGAAATCTTCTCAACCCTAAAACGCTGAAAGTATAAGTGGAGACTGTAACTTATAGAAAAATGGGAAGTAGGTGGATGTTGCAACTAGCGACTAGCTATTATCAATTGGATGGTTCAAAGAAGGGACAACCAAAAAGAGATGACGATTATGATGATGAATGATGAATGATGAATGATGATGATGGTGGTGATGTTGGGTCGTTGTCTTCATGGGAGTCAGGGAAAGCTAACTGTTTCTTCATATCTCACCATATCTTTCATACATTAGAGAGAGAAAGAGAGAGAGAGAGAGAGATGGTGACTTGTGTAATTTTGTGTTGTGTTTCAGGGTTTTTTTTGGGGGGATGATTAGAATTGATTTGTGATGGGAGAGAGCTATCAAGAAGTTCATCAGCCAGCTTTTTTAAGGTTTCTTTTCTTTTGGATCACATTTTATGAGAGGTGGAAGAGCTTGAGAATTTAGATATATAATGTTTTTATCTAATTTAGTCTTTTATTTATATATACTTGTTTCTTATCTTTTTTAAAAAGCTTAGATTAACGAGTGGATGGGAGATGACATAGTAGTAGCTATAAATAATATTATTGGAGACTGAGGATGATTAGGTATAATATAATTGGTCCCGAAAAATAAGTAGTATCATTGTCTTTATGCATTCAAGAATCTCTCAAACTCGTGAACACAAGTATCAATTATTGTGTATAATTCCCTCGAGTGAAAAAAAAGATAAACGAACATAGCAATTTGCAGTTCAATTATTGATTTTTTTTTGGGGAATATAATGAATCAAATGTTTTACATCTTCATTATGGGAGTATATACTTCTTGAATATGAGACTTTAAAATTCAAACAACTTTCTATTTTCCTTAGAACATTATTACACGTTGTGGGCATCGCAAAATGTATTATCAATAGTCATTATTTCTCTTACATTGAAAAAATCAGTTTACATAATATTTACATTGGTAATAGCTAATGGTCGAATCAGTTTACTATCACAAGTTAATTATTACGCCATAACAAACAAAAATGAAAAATAGTGTGTATGGTTTGATACTTTACAAACAAGCTTTTTGCTGGCTACCTTTGATTAAAAAAAAAGAAGAAGCATATCCATCACTTCAGATTAGCTTTTTTCTACACATGTACATAATGTCTAAATCAATTCACTAATGCCCTACATTATAAGAATTAAAGAAAATATAGGCATAAATTTCATATATTTTGATATAAACAATATACACACACACTGAGACACACATATAAACTAGACACATGCATGTAGGTAAAATAAGATACACGAGTGAGTAAATATCATTATCTTCGTTCAACCAAAAGATATATATAAGTGGGTGTGCTATTTAGATTGTCCCAATTGAGATAGAATTATTTCCTAGTCCTTTGGTCACCCCACTCTTGTCGAGTGTAAAAAACCAATTCACAACACAAATAAATAAAAAAATAGAAAATGACAATTTCACCCATTGGCCAACCTGTCATCTGCGAACCGACCAGAACAGTGGTCATGGAGTTTTGAACTTCTTCATCTGTGGCCCCCGTTTGTGTTGTTATGCTTGTTCCTTCGTTCAAGAAAAGACCCGATAACTATTCGACCCGACCCGACCCGAACCGAATCTAGCGCGGGTCGACCCGATCTTTCTTCAATTCGATCACCATTGTCATTGACGTCAAGAACAGTAAAACAAAAATCGCTGTTACGAGCTCAGCAAGCTTTGGCAAATGGGAAGACGTTGGCTTTCTTCAAGGGATTGATCTCCTCCATCCCAATTTGTATTCTTTTACTTTCATTGAATTGCTTGATCGGTGGTTTTGAGTGGAGGTAATTTTGAATCAGGCGCGATTACTCCAAGTTAGCATATTTGTTTTGTATTCGTACGTTCGATCTAAAAGGGTAGTATAAGATGGTGAAAGCATCGGATTTTAAAGTAATTCAGGGGTTTATTCGATTGCATTACTCTCGGGTCAACCCTGTCACCACCATTACCCGCTCAAACCCATCGGCATTACCTTCTCCAGCTATTCCCTCGAATGGTGTTTCTCAGCTTCAGCCTAGATTTAGCTTCCACAGCTTATCCTCGAAACCCACTTATACGAACGTGGGTTTATCTCAGATTCTGTCCTCTCCTAAGCTCAATCCAAAGCTGCAGGCTTTGGGTTTGCCTCGTGTGAATTTGAGTTTTTCATCGGCGTTTAGATTGGCCTCCACTAAGAGCAATGGATTCCGGAAGGTTGATGGGAATTTTGCGAGGAAGGTCGTTGACAAGCCTGTTAAAGCTGTTAGTTCTACTTTTGCTAGATACCGTGAGGCTATAGGGTTGCACATTGATGCGTTTTGGAAAAAGAATAGTCTTTTCGTGTTTGGTGCTGGCGGAGTTTTTGTATGTATTTTCCTTTGGAGGATTATGTTTGGAATTGCTAGTACATTTGTTGGCCTCTCAGAGGGCATGGCCAAGTATGGATTTCTAGCACTCTCCTCAGCCATTGTAGCATTTTCTGTAAGTTTCGGTCTTTCTGTGCTTCTCGCGCATAATTGTGCTTTAATCTTGATGGGTTGCTCCAATTCTTAGTGCTTTTACGGTGATTGAATTTGTTTTGCCAACGTCAGTGCCATGAAGTTGTTGTGATTGAATGAAATTTAGGAAGTTCCCTGTTGGGTTGATTGGTTGATAGTGAATGGATTTGGAGCTTCCAATTATATTGGTTTGATTTCACCACGACTAGAGTATAGGTACATTCTGCTTGTTAACTGATGTTCCTTTAAAGAAGTACAGGTGATTCTGCATGATGTATTTTAGTGACTTATAGAATGATATTGTTTATAGAGTGCAAAAACTGCTATATGATATGGTTTTGTTTCTGTTATACTCACCTTCTTCTCTATCATATATAAATCACTTGATCACAGCTATCTGCATCTTTATAATAATAGGGATTATACCTCCGCTCAAGGTTCACAATTAATCCCGATAAAGTTTATAGAATGACCATGAGGAAGATCAATACGGCAGCTGAAATTCTAGAAGTTATGGGTGCTCCTCTGTCAGGATCAGATTTACGAGCTTATGTGATGTCAGGTGGTGGCATAACATTTAAGAAATTTAAGCCGACAATAAGGAGCAAGCGCTGCTTTCTCCTATTCCCCGTTCAGGGTTCTGAGAGAAAGGGCCTTGTTAGCGTTGAAGTTAAGAAGAAGAAAGGCCAGGTTTCACTTTCTCAACTCCACACTTCCTCGTTAACTCAATAGCTCCGCTGTATCTAGCTTAGGACTGAATGTAGAGCTGTTATGAATTGGCAAGATAGCGGTTAGTGAGGGATCAGTTCATAAGGATCTCTTGGTAGATTTTTTTGGATGTGGAAAATCTAAGGTTAGTTGAACATCCGGTTGCAAGCGGAGAGTGTTTTAATGAATCTCTCTATTTGTGTCAATTGGAAAGAAAAATTGCAAAATTCATAGGTTTTTACGTATCAGATTGTCAAAATGTGTGGTTTAGAAACTGTGATGGTAGCGCTATTAACACTTTGATATGAAATAATAGAATTCTCATTAATGAATCATAAGACTGTACAAGAGTATTTATATGTACATGTATATTAAGAGTAGGAATAAGCTAAAGGAAACCTTATCCTATTCTAAGTATACAATATAAACATTATATGTTAATATACCCCCCTCAAACCGAACGATCTTTAGGAGTATAAAGGTTTGAAATCGACATACGACCAAGTAGATTATGAAAAGGACCCGGCTGTAATGGTTTGGTGAGTATATCCGCCAGTTGATTGCTAGAAGACACATGGAAGAGCTTCAAGAACCCATTCTTGATCTGATCCCTTGTCGTATGACAGTCAATTTCCACATGCTTTGTTCTTTCATGGAAAACTGGGTTTGTGGCAATGTATACAGCTGACTTGTTGTCACAATAAAGCTTGACTGGTGAATCTTGAGTGATATAAAGATCCTTCAGCATCTGATTGAACCATAACAACTCCTTTGTGGTTTGTGCCATACTTCTATACTCAGCTTCTGTACTACTTGAGCTGACCACATCCTGCTTCTTTGATTTCCATGATATCAAAGAAGAACCAAGAAAGATGCACATACCAGAAACTGACCTTCTTGAGTCTTTACATGTGCCCCAGTCAGCATCTGCGAACCCATTCAAACTCAAATCTGAAGTTGCAGAGAAGAATAAGCCTTGACCCGGACTGTTCTTCAGATACTTGAGAATGTTATAAACTGCATGCAAGTGAACATCAGTAGCACATGACATGAATTGACTCAACCTATTCACTGCAAATGTTATGTCAGGCCTAGTGATGCAGAGATACTGTAACCTACCAACCAATTCCCGATAAGGAGTTAGATCAGGTAATAGGGTGCCTGTTTCCTTATTCAATGGTTCTGTTGGATCCATTGGTACAGGTTTCGGTTTACATCCCAACAAACCTGTATCAGCTAACAAGTCCAGGCAATACTTTCTCTGACAAACTGAGATACCAGCTGCACTTCTTGCTATTTCTAAGACAAGGAAAAACTTTGCTGTACCCAAATCTTTTGTTTTGAAAACATTCCCAAGTGTTGTCTTTACAGAGTGAACAGCAGCATCATTGTTGCTCACTATTAGTATATCATCTACATATACTAATAATGCAATGAAGGAAGTACCTCTCAGCTTTGTGAAGAGTGTGTTGTCTGCATAAGATTGAACAAAACCATCATCCAGTAGTGCTTTAGATAAACACTTGTACCACTGTCTTGACGCCTGTTTAAGTCCATATATTGACTTATGTAGTCTGCACACCGGATTTGGAGGAAGATTGCCATCAGCTGAGGTGTATCCAAGAGGTAAACTCATGTAAATCTCTTCGTCAAGATCACTGTGCAGAAAAGCACTAGTGATATCCATTTGCGAGAGACTCCAATTCTTCTTAGCTGCACAACCTAGAATAAGCTTGACACTAGCCAGTTTAGCAACAGGAGAGAATGTCTCAAAGTAATCTACCCCTTCTTGTTGAGTATAACCTTTTGCAACTAGTCTAGCCTTATATCTTTCTATTGTGCCATCAGCATTATACTTAATAGTATAAACCCACTTGCATCCTACTACATTCTTACCAGGTGGCAAAGAAACAATACTAAAAGTCCGATTCGATTCCATAGAATCCAACTCCACATTCATAGCCTTTTGCCACTGAACAGATGCTATAGCTTGGTGAAAAGTTTTTGGTTCTGTTTCTAAGGAAACTGCAAGAATATAACCTTGGTAGGTAGGGTTTATGTTTGAATAAGAAAGGTAAGAGGAAATAGGATAGGGAGTTGTGAAAATTTTTGCTGGTGGTGAAGAATTGGGAGTAGAAATTTGAGTAAGGGAACAATGATAGTCAGAGAGAT